>NC_134526.1:17255283-17555283 GCF_027942865.1 Odontesthes bonariensis
ACCGCAGAGAGCCCTGGCGATGATGTACAAAATGGTGACAGTGCCAGTGATAAGAATATCAATGATTACTTTCAAGTTTAATTAAATGTTCTGCTTTAATTCAATGGTGAGGACTCAAAGCAAGAAGATTGGTGGGATTCTGCAGACGTTGCATGCCATTTCTCCAGGTGTTTCAGTTTACTCCAGAACCTAAAAACCTGCAGCTCAAGCTAACTGGCAATTCAAAATGTTTATGCATGGTGGTAAGAAATAATGCACGTCTCTATTTGCCTTGTCTATGCACTCAGATAATGTCAGCTAAGGGCGCTCAAAGCAAAAGCGGATTTATAAATGCTTTTTTTTTTTTTTTTTGGAACAACAAAGTTTGCTTAGTGACAGTTTGTGACAACTGCAAATATAGCTAACAACTGAAGGTAGGGGTTTTCAAAGCCTGAGACATAATCCTCCCCTCAAATAAAGTAGGAAAAAGATACCACACTCACGTTTATGTTGTTTAAACCCCTAAACAAGTGAGTTGAGATAACTCCATGTTGCTGTTTGATAGATCCAGATGGCACTAGATACATAAAATTACTGCTCTAATGTTATTTATTAGTTTCTGAGTCCACAAAACAGTCAAATTCCCCCATAACAAATTTGTCTGAGCTCTTCAATAGCAAACGTTTAACTTGTTCTTTTAGTAACTAATGTTATATTTCCTCAGCTCCATTCACTCCCCTAAAACAGTTTGGAGCTCCCCTGTGAAGGCCAGTCTCACACTTTGAAAAGCTCTGATTTAAGGTGTTCAAAATATTCCGCATTACTGTAGTCCAAAGTTGCCTATCTGTGCTGAAACCTCAAGCTGACACATTGATCAAATGCACAGCCTAAGTTCACGAAGTGGCAACCTTTTTGAAATTGTTGGTATTGCACCAAAGAGTTCATTTTTCTCCCCTTATATTTGGTAGATCCATTGGTGTCAGCTTATTCAGCCTAAAAAAGATGTGCTCCCAGCATTTGGAAATAATTAGTCGTATGAACAGACCAGAACTGAGGCTTTCATTGCAGCTCACAACAGACATTTAAATTAAAACACAAGGTTCATTCTTGTGCTATGTTCTAAAGCACACAACAAAAAGAACATAACTCATTTGCTTTCTATCCAACAGAATTCAAGTGAGTAGATATGGTAGAAAGAGCATTCCTATACATCGCAGCAGTATTCTTCTGCATCAGATATACACGTGGCATTCAGACCACGATGATCTCTAAAGCAAATGCGCTATCAGCACAGTGACAGTCTTTGTAGCAATGTACAATATGTTTTCTGACAAGCTACAAAATGTAAGATGTATAGGAATGTACTGAAACAGCTATTCCTGGGAACTGTTCTGCAGGAGTGGAAATAACTACACTAGCAAAATGATAACTTACAATATCATGAATAAGGGCAATGGTGTGCTTTTTAAAAGCATATTCTGTAGATGCATAGTTTTTTAGTGGCATTATTAACAGAAACATTGTGAATTTATCTTGTGAAGTCATGACTATTTGGTGCCATTTAAAATTGAAATCGTGACAGTAAAATATTTGTATAGTATTTTAAAAGCCTGTCAAATGGCACCACTGGAAGCACCGAATGCCCCTGACTGAATCACCAACTGTGCTAAAAACTGCAGCAATATTGTCACTCCTCACTGAATCATGTTCGAAAAGAATGTGGCTGTGATATTTGGAAAACGACAGCAGGGGGCAGTGCAAGCTTAGGCTCTTGATAGATAATCTGCATTTTCAGAGAAATGAAAGAACTCGTGATCACATCTGACACAAAGAGCTTTGAGGAGAAATTTGTCCTTGAGATTTTGTAATATTTTCTGTCAAACCTTCAATTGTTCAACACGTCCCTCTGCTTTGACGTTGCTGAACTGCAATTGTCACTCTGGCAAAGTTTCTAAACTGGGTTTTGAATAGAATGTGATAGTCAATTCAATCCCCTAAAATGCTTTGAAGCACCTATAGATTCACACAGGTTTTGTCAATTAAAACATATTTTTACAGTTATGAAAAACATCTGAGGAACCAACAATATTCATATCAATATTATTTGGATTATTTCTCTAATAAAGGATGCTAATAAACATAGTGAAACAAACACTTTCAATGCTGTAGACAAGTAAAAGTGCATGGGTTTTTGCATAATTTACAAACACACTGGGACATATAAATTGTGTCTGACACTGATATGAATGGGAATGGGTGGAAAAGAACGGATCCAAGACATTTCCTGTTTGTAGATTTACACATTTGCTACATACACACAAAGTTAATCAAAATATTCGGTCGACCACGTGTTTATCCACCCACGCACACCACACCACTACAAACATGGACAGACACATCCACACAGCACAGATTGAGAGAGTTCTCTAATCTCTTAATCTCTCCAGAGAGAATCGCAATGGTTGCAGTGTACAGATGAAAAAACAGGACTGTTTGAACCCAGGTGTGTATGAGCGGACCACTCTGATGAGGGTGAAATGTGTCTCTGAGAGTGTATTTGTGTGCTGAGCTTCACTGAAAGTTCCTTTGTGTTGAAAAGCCTTCAAACAAAACTCAATACAGAGAAAGAGTAAAACTTTAAATGCGTACAATGCAGCTGTATGCCTCAGGGAACCAATCACAAACTGCACGAGTGAAGTTAAAATTGAAAGCTGAACAAATGCCTGAATACCATTATTCTCAAAAAAACCCTGCACTTTGTTCAGAATTTTATTCTATGTTTGCTGACCTTGCCAAGTGCGGTCTGCATGTAGCAGCGCCTGCTCCTGATAGATGTTTGAGCACAAGTAAGCACAAATGAAGTCATCAAGGCCTCTGCTTGTAATGTTATTATCCACCTTTCACATCTTCATAGTTTGCAGTATCACAAATTCTTCTTCAGGATACTTATTTAATCACTGTTGAGCTTGTGTAGTTATGAAAATATCTGTAAATTGTTATTCTCCTGACGGCACTAATAATTTATACGGCTTGGGATGTAATGCTCGTTTTTATCAACAATAGTACTAGTAGCCAAGCAGCCAGAAAATGATTAAGATGCACTGCGTGGGAAGAGTGAGAAGCTGGTGTCCATTTCAGAGTTCACATAAACTCACCCAGACCTCACAATCTTCAAAATTGTGCTTTCTTTCTTTCGTCTTTTTTTTTACATTGCAAAGTATACCATTGTCCCGTTTCACAGGGAACAGACAAATTTAGCATTTTATCGCTCAGGCTGAAAACTCTGTTAGCCATTGTTGCTCTAAGTGCTCCTCTCGTCTGTCAACGCCGCAGAGTGTTTGAAATAGCTGCGAAGAGACCTCACCCAAATCTTAGCTGGAGGTGGTGAGATGCTGGAATAATAAAGTCTTGCTTGTACACTAAATCATCTCACTATAAAGGATGATTTATTTGTGAAATGAAGGAAAAGTTACTCCATGGGCATTCCATTGAGAGCACTCAGTCTTTGGATAGCAAGGGGCAATTTGATTGAAAAAGAAAAATGATTGTTCCATCTTTATAGGGAATAATGAATGAAACGCCAAAGCGTGTCCAAAATGAGCAACTAGCCTCTAGATAATACCTCTGCTTACATTTGAACAAATCACCCAAATGATGGAGATAAATGTGTTTCATTTTTTTTTTGTCTTTTTCAGTGTGTGTGTGAGTACAAGTTTGTGGATGATAATTTAAAACTCATTCCGCACAGGTTTACCAGTATCGGAGTAATTGCATCAAATCATAATCATAATCATAAAAAATCTGTTTAGCGTCCTTTGCTGAATTTAAATGAGAAAAAAAAACACGCTGCTTGCCTTTGAGTTGTTGAAAATCAAGTCAAGAGTTTATCGCAAAGCAGGAATGAGATTAAACAGATTTCCTGGAGGGGGGAGGGGGACAAAATCATCGGTGATATCTTATGACACAACATTAAAACTAAGAAACAAAAAAAATGAGCCGTGTGTGTGTGTGTGTGTGTGTGTGCATGCACTTCTCTATGTACACAGAAATCAAAGGGTCTTTGAGGCAGTGGAACTGCGTCTACATTGAGGCCTTTGGTTCTTTAAGCCAGACTGTTGTGTTGCCATGGAAACGCCTGTTGAACCAAGGTTCTATGAATCTTTCAGCAACCCCCTTTTTTTTCTTACGGCCACTCGGGATCTTTTGATAACCCACACAACATACCAAACTTTTCATCTCGGCGAGAGCGTATATGGTCGCCAGTAAAATGTCGTCACATCTTCTCAGCACAGGAGGCTCTTTGTCCCTTGACTGGTAGAAGAAAGCTGAGGCCTGCAACAAAACGTGTAAATGTATGCTTAAACAAATATTAAGAGATTGAGTGAAAAGATAGCTGTTGTGAAAAAGATGGGGAGGCAGAGGCAAAACCTTTTCTATTTTTATCTCTTTTTTTCAAGCTGACCATGAGCGCAGGGTTAATGCTGAGATTGCCAACAAATGGTCTTTTTTTTTTTTTTACTGCGTGTACTTGTGCTGAGAAAAAGAAATAGAGAAGAGAGCTCCAAACGATTTTGCTTTTTGGTAATTCTTTTCCCACACCCAATAAAAATTGTATATGAGTCTGAGGAGCATAAGTCCATGGACAAAGGTTTAAAGTTTCTTTAATGAAAAAGGGAATTTTACGAGAGCTCTGAGAGGCAGTCGACAGAAATGCAGACACAAAGCAAATCAATATTTTAGGTCAGTGTGAAGACGAGGGACAGTCATAGGAGACCTTCAGACAAACACTAGAGGTATGTCGGGCATGCAAACAAGACTTTGGTATTGTTGCTTGGGACTTCTGGCTGTTACACCTTTAACATGAATGATGAATCTATCTGACTTTTTTATGTGTCCTGGAAGGAAGACAAACTGTTCAGGTTGATCAGGACCGTGACCAAAAATTCTTCAGAAATGTTGGCATCAGATTGGAAGAGAAGAGTATCGCTAGATATGAAAAGCTCGAGACAAGTATAGTTCAACTGTATGGCTAGAGCTATATGTTGAAACCACACAGGATTGCATTTTCTCTCAGTTAAAGCTTCTTGGAAAGATTTTGTGTACTGATCAGTTTTTTCACACTGACAGTGTTGTATTAGTTAGTTTCTAGCAAAGAACACAAGTTATAAAACAGAGATCGTGCAGAATTCCAGTTTGAATTCAAACAGAGTAAACAGAAAATCAGTGTTTGGTCTGTGGGGAGACTGAGGATGAGGATGGAGATCCGTGACTGCACGCCTTGTTTGATCTTGTCGATGCATCACCTCAACAGCAGGTCTGTCTGTCTTTGAACTGAATGCAGATTTCCTGATGTGGCAGACAGAATCTTCACAGACACTGCCTAACAACACTTTGAGAGGTTTTCATTATGAACCCTGAAATGTTTTCCAAACCCTCAGCTCAGCTGATACTGAGAACACTAGCCTGTGCATTCTGGAAAATTCAATTTCCCTTTCATCAGAAAAGCAAGATTTCATTTTGTAGGGCGATTCCACTCAGTGGTGGAAACACTTGAAGATCAAACTCTGATGAAGAGACTCACTGTTACTACATGTTTTTCATCTTCACTTTTAGGGGTTTTTATATAGAACCGACTCGAGTGTTGTGTTGTGTGCCAAAGTGCTACTACACAACAGACAACAGAATCAGGCTTTTGGTGAAACAGTACCACAGCTTTCTATTATACAAGTTATTTTGTTCTTTTGGTCTGCACCACCGTAGTTGTACAGTTGTGCAATCTATTAGTGAAAAGAACAAGTAAAAAATACTCTAAGTTTTAAAGTCTGATGAAACTGGACATCCCAGAGTAAAGGATTGTGTGTGATGTAGGCAACAGCAAGCAATGAAGAATAAAAAGGTCAGAATTTGCTGTTCTACTGTAACTACTGTGTCCCCCAAAATTGTGTTTTTAAATGTGAGATTAAGAGCCAATAAATGGTCTTCTTGTCTGCTTGTCAAATGTTGTCATCTGCACCAGTTTGCCCAGTTTTATTATGTGGACTGCACCACTACAAAATGCACCTGATCAGTCTTCTATTCAAAAAGTGGCACACAAATGACAAAGAGGACAACCTGCAGAAGGGGAACGACAAAGAAGAATATTTGCTCTTATACACCTCTATCGTTCTTTAATGAAAAAGTAAAAGAGCTGTAGATTGATTTATGTGTGTGTTTTTAAAGCCTCAGCGTAGCTGATCCAAACTGTGGTATCAATAGAACCGCTTGTGCATCAAGTCACAACTGGTTTGTGCGTGCAGATGTGGAAACCATAAACTTAAATTTAGACAATTTCCTAAAGCAAGCAGATATTTACGTCAGATGGCACATAGACTATATGTTATATTTTGAGCAACATTTGTGGATCTTCAGAGGCGCCTAATAGATGTAAGGAAGTAAAATTTAAAAATGCTTTCACACAACTTTACAAATCAAGTCTGACCTTGCAAACATTAAAATGACATAACTCACCAGCGGTTTTCTGTCAGAGCCAGCACACGGTAATCTCATGTGTGACAGTAAACTTTCTTTAAGATGCGAGGAAGTCTTTTACAGAAGATTCAATTAACCTGGTTTCTGTCTCTCCCTAATTGTTACTACAGCTCTTTTCTCTGAGTGGTCTGAAATTATGAAGATGATTTCACGCTACAACTAAACCAAACTAAGGTCCAATTAGATCTGGATTAAGACCACATCTGTTTTAGATGTTTGCTCTGTTCTGGGACCCTTTAGATGTTTCACACCTGGCTTTCTAATCCAGATGAAGCTGAAAATTCCACAAGTTCAGAACATATATTTTGGTGTGAACGCACCCTGGCTAAGCAAATCACAACATAAAGAAATACTGCACAATATAATATGACCAATTGTACCCTACGGCAGCTTGATTCTCAAAATAGACATACTATTTCATGCTAAATAATATTGTGAAGGCTTTTATCCTTTGCACAGTACATAGTACTCATTTACTTTGCACCTACCGTTTTTGAGCAGAATGCATCATTCCTTTTGACTGGAGAACCATGAACTCTACGTATAACAATGTTTTCAGGTTTCGACCTTTTAATCTTATTGCCGCTTCAGATCGGTTTATATACATTAGAAATTACTGACAATTACCCCGCTGATTAGCTTTATTTCATAGTGGGGGTGGTGGGTTGCTGGGTTGCTGGGTTGATCATTGTTAGGGGGGACTGTGTGTCTGGCCTGGTTGGCAGTTTGGGGGGCTTGCGGGTGGAGCTGTCTTGCGACATGGGGCGGGGTCACTTGGGGGCCCTGGGGTGGCGCCCGCTCGCTCTGGGTTGGGTGGCCGCGCCGCTCTTGCATGGCTGGTGGTGCTGGGCCTTGGCTGTCCAGGGTGCCTGGCCCTCTCGGGTTTTGGGTGGGGCCTCTGCCAGGGGGTTTGGGGGCGCTAGGGCTCGCAGGGCCTGGTTCCAGCGCACGGCCCATGTCTGGGTGGCGGCGGCCCGGTGGGGACGGCGGGCTGTCACCTCTAGTTCTCGGGGGGCCTATGCCCTACGTTTTGGGGGCTCTGTCCGGGGGGCTTCCTCTGCTGTCTTCTCGGTGGATGCGTGGTTGTCTTTGCGGTGGGCTTCCCCAGTTCTGTGCTCCAGGGGGGCTGCTGGTGGGTCTTTGGGCCCTCTCTGCCTGCTTCTGATTGCTGGGGTTGGGGCTGTGGATTGTGGCCCTATACACTGATACACTCATAATTAAGCGGTTATCATGTGAGACCTGTGCCATGTGTATCGAATGTTTGTTCATGCACACACACACATATATTCATTAGCCCAGAAGCATGCTTGCTAAGCAGTTGTTGTGTTGTCCTGTGGTTTGAGGTCATCCATATCCATTGTTGTGTTGTATGTGATTGCTGCTACTTGTGCTTTTTTGTTTGTTTGTTTGTTTTTTCTCTGCTTGTCTGCTTACAGGTGCTCCTTGGGGGTATTCCACAAAAGTAGCTAAAGAAAGCCAGGCATTAGCCGGAAAGCATCGCTTGAACTAGGGGTGGGCGATATGGAAAAAATGTTGTATCACGATTTTTTTGCATAAAATCACGATTTCGATTTTTTATCACGATCTTCCATCCAAAAAAAAAAAAAAGACCAATTACAGTAGAGTTAAGTCGACATGCTGAACCACAGAAGAGCTAAGGAGTAAAAGAAAGAATTTGGCAATCAACACATTGTAATTCAACTGTAACCCAATTCAAGATGAAAAATAATGATCTAATTGATGACATCTGACACAGTGAGTGAAGCAACCGGAAATAGAAAAACGAACCACTGATGACGACTTGACTCCACCTCATGATGCCATTTAGCAACAGATGAGCAACGCTGCATGTTCATTTACTGCAGCCACAGTCACGCACTGCCACCACCAGAGCGCCCTAAAGGAATACTTTTCAACTGTGTAATGTTTGTCATGGTCGCGGTGCATCCCTTTTCTCTTGCACCGTAGTTAGCTTACGAGCTAGCGGTTTCCTCATCCGACCCGAGAGTGCTGCTGCTGGCCGTGAGTTTCTCCCGTGCGCCGCTATGGATGTGCTGTGGATGGTGCCGCTGCTGTTCCCATTCCTGATGTGGACCAGCAGCAGTGGGTTAGGGTAGAAGAAAACCCGAACCAATTCCAAATTACAGAGGTGGATTTCCTCTTCTTCACCAGCTCGTCGGCTTGGCTTTCAGCCATGGCTGTCCATGCGTTTTCTAAGTTTTTACAAACACAACATGCAGGCGTGTAAGAAAGTGTCACGACGCACAGTTCGCTATGATTGGTCGGTTAAGGACGCCCTACGTCTGCCGCATCGGCGGGAACCAGCATTAAAAAAAAAAATAAAAAAATCATTGCGCTGATTGGCAAAGGCGATCTATACGGTTTCTCTAATTTGGTAGATCGCCTGCGATTCTCCACTCTTCCTCGCCAGTCACGATTTTATATCGTCAGATCGCGCACCCCTAGCTTGAACTAGCGCCATCTCCCAATTAAGCCGTTAAGTTAAGTCGTTACACAAAGATATTTTAGCTGCATCTCAGTGAGGCTAATCCAAGCGAGGCTTACATAGCCTAGCTAAGTGCGAGTGCACGAGGAACATAGGAAGCCCTGACGAGTGGATGGTGGAAAAACGGAGATCTGTGTGAAAAGGAGAGCAAGACAAGCGCTGTTATTTTTTCGGCAGCTGAACAAATAATGCTTATGGAGCTGTATGAGGATTTTAAAAGTGTCATCACCAGAAAAGGTAATACAGCTGCGGTCAATAAAGTGAAGAAAACGGCATGGCTAACAACTGCAGACAGACTAAATGCGTAAGTTATGAAAGTTTCATACCATTGTCAATTGTTAGACATTTATTTTACTGTCCTCATGTATTTATGCTCTCCTCTTTGTGTTATAATTTGTTCACATAAAGCATGCTGAATTGTCTCTGTATGCACAAATATACTGGCCCTGCTCAGTTTATTAATAACCCAATAATCGACACGCATCATCATACTGTGTAGCGGCCCACTTGGATTAATCACACAAAATGCTCAGAGCTTCGACTGGTGCAACTTTAATTCTCTCCTCTTTTCACCACCGACATTTTGACACCGTGAAAACTATAAAATGGACATGAAAAATACAAATGCCATAGTACCATTTTTCACAGATAATGCATAGAACCATGTTTACATTTTAAACTTAAATGAATCATTTGTAGTAAACATAAGTAATGAATTTTACATGAAATTAACCTTTTATGAGTTACAGCTCTAACTGAAAATGATATAATAATGACAATTTCCCTTTGTCTTAAATTAAATAAATCACTAATTTTGATAAATACACCATTTGTCTCCTCCTACTTCCTTCTGCTTCCAAGGGCGCTAAGTTTGAGCTCTGTCTGCTAGCAGCCTATCTTCCACATCTCTCAGTGACAGTTTTTGCATGTGACATACAAATGACACAAAACACGGAGCGAACCACAATAAAATACCTTTCACAACTTTCAACAGAATATGAAAAGTAATTAATTTATTCTTGTGTTTTTACCATATCTGGAGCAACGTGCACATGTCGTTATGAGACGGGAGCAGAAAGCGTTAGCAGGAAGTAACAGAAGAAGAGCGGTGCTCTTCAAAATAAAAGCACAAAAATGTAGAGTGGCAGAACTGCATCATTTATCATAAACACAATTTGCTGCCATTTACATACTGTAGTGACTATATTATCGTGAGTGTGTGACCCACATATTAATTTTTCACTGTTGCATCTCAACAGGAGTAATCTTTACAGCCAAAAGCGTACCTGGCAGCAGGTGAAGGTAAAGTACAGGAAAATATTTCAGAGTGGTAAGTAGCCTTTGAAGAAATGTGTTTGTCCAATAAAGAGAGCACCAAACTAGATATGGAATACAAGAAACTGAAAATAAAAAAGATCAAGCTAGAGATTATGAAACTGGAGAGGGATGTTAGTATAAATTCAGATAAAGGAGAATTTCGTGTTGTGAACTGTATTTAATTCTGTTTTCTCTCCACAGCTTGAGAAACATGTAATAATAATTAAACAATTCAACACAACTTGAACTCAAACTTGTCATTATTGTACGGTTCATGCAACGTGTTAGAAATGCGTTTTTTACGTTTATATTCACAGTGGGGTGCCATGACCTAAAGTGTGGAAAGTTATAAATCATCTCTGTCCATTTAGCCTTCTTACACTTGCTCTGACTTAAACTGCTACTGTGTCAATGCTAAATTATGAAAAGAAGTTCTAACTCAAAGGTCACAACAATAAGGATCAAAGGAAAAATGTGTCCCTGTATAGGCCCCTCACTGTGTCAGGAGAAACTGAGTCCTTTCAGGCACTAGAACCTGCAGGGACTCAACAAAGAAAAGACTTGAGCCTGAAAAATTGTCCACAAGACAAAATGTATAAAATATGAAGTATACTATTAATTTAAGATGGCTGTCAGAAGTCAGCCATGGTACCTGAGAACTTTAAGCAATGAACCTGTATTTAATTTGGCCAAAGGTCATTTCTATCCGTGCCCTTGTTTTAGCATGTGCATGTGCATGCCCTTGTTCCTGGATCAGGATATGGCGTGAGGAGGTACGGCCAGCATGCATAGCCTCTGTCCCCAAGCAGGACACCATTGAACTCTCCTGCAGAATAAGATAAATGTTGGATGGATATACATGTGTTAAGACTTGGCAATTTGATGCAATTTGTGCCTTATATGGCTATCTATAATAAAGTATGACGAGCACTTTAAATTCCTTAAGATGACCTCTACACCTGACCTCTCATTAGATTACAAAAATTCTGCCTATGCTACACCTCACTTCAAAAGTACAATCCTTCGGGTAAGTAAAATTCTCACGCCTTGTGCAAACCTCTGTGCCAGTGAGGATGCTCGGAAGATCCTAGAATCATGAACTGATCCCGGCCATTTAGCCTCAATGTTGGAAATGAAATGACCTCCATCACAGATCATCTGTTTGCACGGAGGATAGGAGTCAATGATGAGGTTTCACAGGGCATAAATGTAACATTGCTCAGCATTACTCAAAGGGGTTGATGTGGTATTTTTCAAAATGAGAAATCCAGTTGTTCGGTTTACATAGTCAGCCTCCACGGGTCCAGCAGGGGCCTGGACAATGTGATAATGTTTAAATCCAGACTGAAAACAGTTCTATTTAGATGTGCACATGACACCTGAAAGTATTTTATCTGCACTCTTCACTTTTAAATTAATTAATTAATGATTTTTTTGTTTTTTGGTATGATTTTATTGCCTTCTTGTGATTTTATGTAGCTGTAAAGCACTTTGAATTGCCTTGTGTACGAATTGTGCTCTACAAATTGCCTTGCCTTGGATGCGTACATGGGTAAAGTGTAGTGCACCGATAACATGGGGAAGCCTGAGGGAGATGATGAACTTAATGCAAATACTTCAGCCAGTAGGTTGTTTTACATTATCGACTACTGTAAATGTGGAGCAGCAGCCTGAAAGGACAGAGGTCCCCCCCCCCCCGACATTCGCAGTACTGACACTCTCCCTCTGTTCAAGTCTTAACTCAAAACCCATCCGTTCAAGTGTGCTTACCTCCATTGATTGCTCTGTTCTGTGTATTTTAATATGGTATGATGTTTTAATTCCTGCGTTTTATCTAATATCTTGTTTGTACAGTGTCCTTGACTGTTTTGAAAGGAGCTTTCAATAATTTGTATCATTAACATTATTACCTGTCCCCCATTTTTCTGAGTCTGGTCCTACGTGGGTGTAGATCGGATGTTTGTTAGGTATTGATTAGTTTTAATGAATACCATGTTCTCTCTCATTTAATTTCATGTTCAATACATGTGTATAGTTGCGTTTCTTTAGTTCCATTGGCACCGACTGATTGATTTTGAGAGACAGTGAAAGTGGTGATATGATAACCACAGTTTTTGTTTCATTTTTTAGACAAGACATGAGTTGCGGGAGCGCAGAATTCTAGGTGAACATTTCTTTCAGGAGTCTGTTTCAGCCGGTCGGACATTCTTTGAGATGCAGCTAAGCTAAGCTTCAACTTTAGCCTGCCCGGGACCAGGCTAGTTCAGCGGCATAGGTTACCATGATTACTCAGCGGGCATTCAAATAAGCCACGTTCATGGAACGGAACTCTCTCTAAGTTTAGCCAGAAGTAGTGAGAAAAGCCAGGCTTTCCGCTAAGCCAGCTTCGTGGAATACCCCCCTGGTGGCTCTAAGGCTGGATTCCCCACAGAGGCCAATGGATTGTCTTCTGTTTTGTGTTTACAGGCGTAGCAGCTGGTTGTCTGATTTTTCATTGTTTTCTCTGATTTCTATTTCTGTTCCGTTTCTTTTTCTTTGCTCTCCCTCTTTCAATGTCCCCCAGTCCGGTTCTGCACTCTAATATCTTAAGTATTGTAACAAAAATGAATGCAGTTGAATAAAAAAGTTTAAAAATGACAAGAGTTTTCAAGCATAGTGCTGCCATCAGACAAATTAATAAGTTCCAACTTTCCAGCCATGGAGGGGCGATTCTGACATTTATCTGTCAAAACCTTGTCTTTTACGCAAAAAGTGTGTCCTTTTTCTCCGTCAAATCTAAATTTGTTCAAGCAAAGAGTGAAACTAGGATTCTGGCTGTATATATTTATCGTATTTATATGTATATTTATGATCATTTGACCATATTTGTTTTCTGTGATATCTGCAATGAGCATATGAATTTGGAGAAAATGTGGCATGTACCATGACATCCAACAGTGACAGCCTTAAATAGACCTGGTAATCTTACTAACACTTTATGTGCATTTTGAATGTGTAAAAACACATTTCTATACATGTTATCGTTATTATACAATCATGCGCAAAAATGTATTATAAAGTTAAATTTAAATCCCACATCTCCAAAATGATTCAGATTGGCTCCAGATTGTGGTCAGGTGAATTCTGTTTGCTTGAAGGATCCTTGAGGTGTGTTTAGAACCCGGCTGAAGTCCACCTGCGACAAACTGAATGGATTGGACATAGTTAACAAGGCATATGTCTTTGTGCATGGTTGCACGATTTTCATTCGATTCAAGACCACTTCAAGCCAAAACTTCAAAGGGATTTCAATCCACTTCAAAGGAGGAAGCGCCACACTTGTGGTTTATAATTGTTTATAATTTTACAACTGTCAACATGGAAAGTCAGATCCACACTGACTATATTTTCAGGTCACAGAGGGGCAAAATGTGACAACATGTCCAGTAATACTGACATACTAAGATACAGCACAACTATGGGACTTATTTTGCTTGTACGTTTTGTGGTTATTTGTCTCTGTGTGGCCCTGTGATAGACTGCCAACATGTCCGCCTCTCGCTTCGTGGCAGCTGCGATGGGCTCCAGTCCCCACGCAACCCTGATTTGAATCAAGCGGGCGTAGAGAATGGATGGATATTTTTTGTTTTGGTCTTTAGCTACTGAGGAAAAGATTTGACACTTTTTAGATGCCCTATAGCATCTACAAATGTCAGTTTGATGCTGAGCAGAGATGTTCACACACACATAAAAAAAAAAGAAAGAAATGCTGTCTGCTGATGTTCGAAACAAGGTTGCAGGAAGCTGTGTGGCTGTATGAAAAGAAACAGTAATGCTGTCAATCAGAAAAGAAAAGGCAGCCGTGCTATAGTATTTCTGTGGGATCGTCATCGTAACCACCACTTTGTTTGTTTTGTTATCGGAAAAATGTCTCAAAAGGGCGAGGTCAGTTAGGTCCTGTGATTAATATATATACAGTAGATACAAAACTTCAGATGGGAAATACTCTAAATATATCAGTAATTGCACAAAAACCTATTATGTAAGCCCTCATGTGGTCTCCAAAAATGGCAAACCACAAAAGTGCATTTTGGTGACCCATCAAAAGTTCAGAAGGATACGGGTCTGCAGTTTTCTTTTTTTTTGAGGAATAAAAGGTGGATTCACTCCGTATGTCACACATTATTTACTCATCAAAATTTGACCCAAAAACAGCACGGTTTTGCCGCTAACATAGTTATAAAGTCTGACACTGATCAACATTTTTATCTGGGAGACACCAGGTGCATGAGTAAGCCTATCCATCAACTGGCAAGTTTATTTTTTGTGTGGTTTCTCTCTGTCCTACTTCAGCAGTCAACCCAGGAGTACACAGCCTCAAGCCCTTGGTTGCCCTGCTGGTCAGCTCCCCTGGCTGCAACACTCTAATATTGTTAGATCGATCTATCTAATAAAATTTTCTCTCTTTTTATTTCTATTAATTGTTGTATTTGCCCCCATTAAAAGTTAGATGCTTGTTTTGTTTGGACAAACTTGGAAAAAACGTCATATCTCTTATGTCATCTTACTGGCGCTTCTGGTTGGCTATTTTGATACGAAAGCTGTATTTCAGAGTGTAGTACTATGAGTATCTCTTCTCTTACATCTTCTCACTACAGATAGAATAAGAAGACGGGAGGAATTAAGAGACCAGGAGAATCCCCAGGGATGGTCACAGTGTGAGGAGAGAACACAGTTGAACATGAATTCGTCTCTAGTTAAGGCAAATGATGGCTTCTCATAATCACTGATGGTTATCAATCACAGGCCATAGGCCTAATGAGCTATTATCCCAGTGTGTGTCAATCATCAAAAGCCTGCAGTAGCTTTATTTGTTTGCTCCATGTTGAGTTACTTACTAGTAAAATAGCAATTTTTCAGATCCCACCCCCAAAAAGGAAGAGTCACTCTGAGCTTAATTGGAAACTAACATGTAAACCGCATCAGAAATTATGTGTAAATGAAAGGGTACATGAAAAAATTAAGCTCTGTAACCTACTTTGATTGGCTTCAAATGCAGAAAGGGAATAGGCAATCAGTTTGTAGAGTAGTCAAGAAAAGGCTGGATCTCCAGGCGTTGCTGCTTGTGTTCATTAGTAACATCCTGGCACTTCTCTATGCAGACTTTAACATGAAATACAGACACGGAAGCCTTGAAGACATATTTTTTTTCTTTTTTGTAATTCCCTCTCCCGAGAGCATTGGTTTGTGCATCACAGAGCGACTGCAGTGTAGCCTCACTTTTATAGCGTTTGTAGAGATCAAACTCTGATCTTGATGCCAAAGCCTTTGAACCAACAAGGTGTGAAACTTGAACAGATCAGTTAGTGTGTTTGACATCAATCTAAACATGAAAATACATCCCGCTGCACTGTAACTTTGTTCACGTTTAAAATTCCCGGATGTTAAAGAGTGGAGTAGCTCTTTAAAGGAGCAGTGTGCGTGTGATGTTACTGAACACTGGAAGTTCAGTAATGTTACTGTATACCATTGAAACCCTTCTTTAGCACATCTTTTAGTGTTTGGTCCACTGAAGAGAATCTACAGTGTCTGTTGACACTGATCATTCAGACCTGAAACAACATAGTGAGATGTGGCTCCCATGGTTGGAGAGCGCTTCAAGTCTGAATGGGAAACAAAACCACAATTATTCTTGTTTTCAATATTTTTTCATTAAAAAGTGTCACCTTGTTTGCACATTTGTTTGTTTTTACATATGCTAATCAACCAGAGGTTCATGCATTCCTATGGAAATTCCTATTGTCTCCAATAGATTCATCAAACTCTGAATACTGGATTTCAGAGAGAGACTGCACCGAGGGAACCAGGAAGTTTCACCAAGTAACAATTAGGATAGAAAACAGCTAGTTTGGAGCTAGAGCTCCAAACACTTATCTGACTTTTGGCCAGCAAATCTCCCCACGTTACACACTTTAACTTATGAAAATGTATTTGATGTGTGTCACATACCTCAAAATATTTTCGTGACTGGCAGCAATATTGACCAATAACTCAGAAACAACATGACTATATTTATTTACAGAGAAAATTTTCAATTTTTAGATGTTTTACAAATAATCATCATACTAATTACTTCCTGCAGGGTGCATGTAAAACACAGAGAGCAGACAGCAGAGAATCATTAAGTCTTTCATCCTGAATAAAGTCTCTGATTTATGTACACGTACAGACTTTCATTTGTAAAATGAAATGTATATTTGCTGGAGGGCTTTGATAGGAAATTTGATAGACAACAATTCACCTTATTTTTCTTAGGATATTGGAGATGAAATTACATAAAAAGGTGTTTGTTTGTAAATTATTTGTACTTTCACTGGTTCCAAACCTTGAATTGGCACTATCCTGTTTGTATTTTTTCAGAATTGCACTCGAGCATGCAGTCACTGCAGGGGGTCTTAAATATTGACACACACTTGACGGTAGCTTAATACTAAGCAAGCAGATATGCGAGTGGCCGTTCTCCCTCTTCACAGTGTAAATAAGTTTGCTCTGTCTCTTTTCTGCTTGCCATGGAGGGATCGACGTCGCAATAATTTACAGGCACTGTTTCCTCTTCTCCCTCACAGCTGATCTGTGAAACAATTTATTCTTTTATGTGACACAAGGGGTGATGTTTCATCAGCACATTCTGTACTGTTTCCTCATAACTGCAGTAGCATATTAACATGCGACACCACTCCAAAGCATGATTCACTGGTTCTGTTTTATCAAACTATTCAGCAAAGATGATTATGCCCATGGTCATTTTTTCCTCAGTCAATGTACCAGCTCCCAACAAGCTTCTCCCACACACTCTTGCTCACTGACCTGACGATGTAGCTGATTTCACAAAGCCAGTAGCTTGAACAACTGCCACAACAGGCTTCGATTATTTTAATTTTAAAAAAATCAGGACATGGCCTGAACTTATTTTCCATCCATCCATCCATCCATTTTCTATACCCGCCTAATCCTATTTAGGGTTACAGGGGGACCTGGAGCTTATGCTTGCTGTCATTGGGCGAGAGGCGAGGGGACACCCTGGACAGGTCGCCAGTCCATCACAGGGCCACACAGAGATGAACGAGACAAACAATCATACAAACTCACATCGAGGCTGAATTCAGAGTACCCAAGTAACCTGACATGCATGTTAATTTTTTAGAAAAGTATGATTATCGGTTCGTTCCTCAGCTGACACATGGTGATGCATGTTGAGGCACATGTGGCCTATTCCATGTAAATGTATGTACATCTATTCCAATTATATGTTAAACTCAAATGATAATAGAGTTTTACTTTTCAAGGAGGCTATATTTCATATAAGCAGCCTTTGCCTCACACTAACTGGCACCATAGACCGTATGCCTGGCAGGGGTGTACGATGAGAACCCAAACTGCTTTTGTTTTAGTTTTATGCTGTACGTTTGTGGCGAGGTGATAGGTGTTGGTTGGTTTTTATGTGGTATTAGTTATGGTAGAAATTGGAAGAAGCCCTTGGAATTGCACCCAGGAAAATATTCTGTTTGGTGAATCTCATTTAAGGCACTCAGGTTCGCTCACCCAAGCAGCAGGATACAATTTTCCATTTCCCCCAAACAAATATTTACAAAAACAAGTTTCAGGAGCAGTGTTTGAAGTTGTAGACTATAACTTCTCCTGGTGTGGACTTTGCGCTTAGTTTATTTGCAGACTTTTTGCCAGCACAATCAAACTCTTACAACTTGGGTTAACAGTCAAAATTCAGACAAGTGAGAAGTTGGTTAGAGTCTCTTGCGAAAAGT
Source organism: Odontesthes bonariensis (assembly GCF_027942865.1). Taxonomy (NCBI): domain Eukaryota; kingdom Metazoa; phylum Chordata; class Actinopteri; order Atheriniformes; family Atherinopsidae; genus Odontesthes; species Odontesthes bonariensis. The sequence goes on from NC_134526.1 coordinate 17,273,416, forward strand.
GACTACTGATCTGATCAACAATAGGATGGTTCTGGTCAAGCGTCTGTTCATGAGACCCAGCACACCCAGGCTGGAAACTACCAACCCATGAGGCTAGAAACCTTATGGTTTATTATATGCAACATTGGTTTAATAATTTACAAAAGAAAATGGAAATTCACATGGAAATTATTAGATTAATCTGCAATGGGATTTATTTATTTCTGTAACCCAAACATGCATGATCACGCCAATTCCCGTCAAAAAACAACACAATTATATTTTGTTTTTTTGTGAGATGCATTTATGTTTTTCATGGCCTTGGTAAATGCAATTCTATGTTTTAAAATTGCAACAACTATCTTTAGAAAGTGGAGAAAGTGACCTAATAAAGTCACTAACCCTACATGTCTGTTCACACTGAATCTGAGTCAAGATCTGAATACAGTTTGATTGCAAAGTTGCAAACAGCTGCTAACTTTTTAGTCCTCTCCAGTGTGATGCTGACTGGGGCAATAGATTATGCAGTGGATTGCTGTGTTTACCTCATTTCCCACTACCTGTCAGACGCCAACTCTTGCCTTTCACTGGGCAGATTAGTTGCTACTTTTCGCTTGGACATATCTTAGCTTCTCAGTAGACCTTATTTCGTCCCTTTTATTTAACCATTCTACAACAAAGAGAAGAATTTGTCATGTCCTCCTTGGAGAGGAAGAGAGGCAGCCACATTGTGCTTCTTGCTCAAATGCTTGCATGGTGCATTGCATCAAGGGTGAATTGTAACAGCAAACGGTATGCTTTATAGGGTGCTTTTTTAAAATCTTGTCTAGGTTCTACAAAGCACTTTACAATTCTCAGCACTTTCTCATTCATCCATTCTCCCAAACACTCATACAATACCTATTATATGAACTTCATATCTATATACAGTATGCAGCCCTTTTCATTACAATCACACACAAATGTACATATCAGGCAGAATGTGGGCTCTAAACCATGAGTCAAGTTTTGCGGCGGCCGTGGCTCATGAAGCAGGCTGCAGACTGTCAGTTCATCCCATTGGCACGTTGGATGCCAGTTATAATTAGTAATTGAAAGGCAGGTAATTAATCTTAATAATTTAAAGCTCAAAAGTATTTCAGTCTAAAAAAAAAAATTAAATCTATACTTTTCGTACTTTCTCGCTTTATTTCTCTTCACATCTGTCATGTTGCCTGCAGCTTTGTCTAAGCTGTTTGTAGTCACAGTATGAACGGTGCAAGATGTGCAAACTCTACCTGCATGTTCAGTTCTAGGTGTCTGTGTGGGAGATGGCAGATGCTTTGCACATATTCCCTGTTTATACATCTACCACCAGGTGGGCTGTGTTTAAACTCGAGGACACTGAACAGTGATGGGTTTGTTTAGCAGCTCTGTGTTTGTGTGACCTTTTAACTATAACCATCTTGCAGCATTCTGTCCTATTTCCCCGTGGATCTGTGAATATTCGTGACTTTCTCATTTTCCACACTCCACGATTCAGCAAATGGCAAAACATACTTGTTTATGCAGCCTTTTCTCACTATTACTGTTAGAATTTCTGAAGTATCTGATTCTTAGGCTTAAAATGATTTCCACTGTGAGACATTTGGACTTTTGCCCTTATTCCATAGAGAAATCTGTTTTAGGACTGTAAGAAGTCAGTTTGAGAGTTTTTTTTTTGCCAAAGTCAAGTTTGGGTTTCCAGCACTGCTGCTAGCTGTTTTCTAGACGGCATTTGAATCTGACACAGGCAGAGAGAGAGGGTTTTGATGACAGAGGAATGGATGAGCTGTATGATGTGTGGAGTGTGGTTCTCCTGAGCCTTTCTGACATTTGGAGCACAGTATCACCCTGCAGGGCTATGGTGAGGTGGACACAGAACTTCTTATCTCAATAAACATCACCTCGCGTTGGATATATTTTGTTCTATTGTTGGGAACGATGATATTCCCAGTGAGTCAATGAGTTTGGAGAGGAGATACCCACAAGTAAAATATAATTTACTGCACAGCTTCTGCAGTTTATGATCTCCTTCGTGTAATGTACAATTTTGAGTTTTGAAAGACACCCACGTAAGATCCAAAGGGCCTGAGACTTTGTGAAATACTGAAGCAATAACACCTCCTGATTCATTGCAAACCGACACTGAGCAACAGCTCTGACAATATGAGGTGTCAGAGTTAGTGGACATAGGTTAAAGGTTGAAGAAATCATTTTTTTGATTGAGGCAGTTAAATCTTTTTTTTTATTGAAAATTGGGCTCAAGACTGCACTATGGGGAAATAAAGGAGAATTAGCTTTAAGAGTTACTGTTTGCACCCTGTATGGATAAAAGATTACAGGGCAGAGGAAGAGGTGCCGCTGTGGCGAGTCTGGAGGTGTAACATTGAGCCGATGGAGACAAAAGTAAACTGGGTCAGAGAACAAAGGAAAAAGAAGTTGTTGAGGCGTTTATGAGAGTTGCACATGTTGCTAATATCCTGTGAGTGTTTTAAGACAATGAAGACCCGGCAATGCCTGCATACCGTGTTCTTACACCTCTCATTAAAAACTCTATTTGGGACGTAATGATTGGCTTGCAGAGCCGTGAGGATATTTCACACACTGCCAAAAAACATAATTCTGTTCCCATCACATCGAGTTGTGTTTCCCAAGCTGAGAATCATTCTTCACTGTAAAAGATCAAAAGAGCTCACACTGTATCCGAGCCTATGCCCTATTTTTCAGTCACACGCCTCAAGCTTGATATTCTACTGCATATAGTATTAAGATTGGAAGAGAGCAGAAACAAGTCGACACATCTTAAAACTTGCGTTGTTAAAATGAAGTTTGTCACTGGTCTGTTCATTTAATGTATTGTTCACACTTAGATAAAAAGGCAACAGGGAGAAATTTAAATTTAAAGTGTGTTCAGCACACTGTTAAGGTTTCTCAATTATTTACCGGGTGCTTAAAAAGCTGCTTGCTGCAGGTAAAGTCATTTTAGGCTGATAGGCTTGCTGACACGGGCATAGACAGGGAGGCAGTTGGGAGCTGGTTTCGTTGGTTGAATGAACTGAATGAGATTAATTAATTTTCTTTTTTCTCTCAGCTTTTTTCCCCATGTTATTTCCCTTATTTTTTACTTGCATCCTGCTCTATTTCATGCCTCTTTTTCCCCCCTCACATGAAAGCCTTCCCTTCAGTCTTTTTCTATTCCATTTTTTCTTTTTTTATTCTTGTTGATTTGTTCACCATCCAATTAAGACTAGCATTTTTTCTTGCACCCAACCTCGTCACTCCTCATATTGCCTTCTGTCTTACTGTCCACCTCTCTTCCACCCTACACTATCTGGTCTCTGTGCAACCATTAATAATGCAACAAAGCTTGGCTGCTTTGGAGATCCTTTTTGAGCGTTTGTATTTGCATTGACATCCGAGTTGCGAGTCCCCTTTAGCAGTGATCCTGTAACAATACGCTACTGTTGAGAGGATTCAAAAGACAACTTGCACTGGACCTACCTTAAGCCTCGGGTTGCTCTGTGTTGCAGCCAAATTCTCTAGTTAGGCAGTGGAATGTAAAAGTTTTTTTTCTTCCGTTTTTCATTTGCATTCATATTTGCATATATAGTTTTGATATATAGAGTCTTGGGGTCTACTAGCTGCAGGTTTTTATCAAACAACCATTATTTAGCAAAAAAGGGGTTGTAAGTCAAGCTTCTGATTAGCATATGAGTGTATTACCCTATAGTGTGTTTTAGAATGAAGCCTGCTTAATCGAGCTGATTACCCTTTGATACTCACTTGAAATGCATTGATATTTGCAAGGCTTACTCAATACTAATCGATGGCATAATATTACTGAGATTAGTGAGGCCTCTAACTCTGTTTGCTCTTAACCCTAATCACGATACCATAATTACATTTCATCCAACACTGGCTGTCCACACTATAGACTAGTATTAGTGCAGTGATAACTAAACCCATTTGCTAAACATTCTGTTTTGGCTCCATCTGTACTGGAAACCACATAATTTAACATACTTGAATACTACTCAATTCAGTCACTTATAATCTGAAAATGAGAATTTACTTTTAAAAGAAAGGAAGTCCATCCATCCATCCATCCATTATCTATACCGCTGAATCCGTCGATCGGGTCGCGAGTGGGCTGGAGCCAATCCCAGCAGTCAATGGGCGAGAGGCGGGGTACACCCTGGACAGGCCGCCAGTCCATCGCAGGGCCACATAGAGACATACGAGACAAACAACCATGCATGCTCACACTCACTCCTAAGGACAATTTAGAGATGCCAATCAACCTAACATGCATGATTTTTTGAACAGTGGGAGGAAGCCGGAGTACCTGGAGAGAACCCACGCATACACGGGGAGAACATGCAAACTCCACACAGAAAGGCCCCAGCTGGGTGTTGAACCTGGAACCTTCTTGCTGTGAGGCGACGGTGCTAACCACCACACCACCGTGCAGCCCCAGAAAGGAAGTTGTTTGTGAAATTAACACCAAGGGCATCAGAAACAAATCTATTTAAGTGTTGTTGGTATGCAGTTGAAATAGCAGATAACCAAGTACCATGATTGCAGTATGTGCGAGGATCACAGAGAGTTCTGCAGCTCTAGTTTGGTGGATTTTACTAGTTCTGAGTAGCCTGGGAATTCCCATGCTGCTTTGCGCGCAATTTCATTCTCACTGCAAAGTCAGCCTGGAAACCACCGCCCTTATTTTTGCCTGAGTTTGGGAACCAATCACAGAACCGGGGGGGCAGCAAGACGATGACGACGTCTCTGCGCTACACCGAAGCTTCTAGAGTGTTAATCCAACATGGCAGCGGACACAACGTTACCGTTCGATGCAGCCTTAGAAAGTGTTTTAAGTAGCTTAGAACGCAAGTTTACTTTTATTTTACTTTTTTTTCTTCTTCTTCCTCGTCGAATTTCTGTCGTCATCTGGTATAAGTGATACAATTGGCTATGAATCGCGCGCAAAGCAGCATGGGAAGAACCAGACGCCATTTGATAGACATTCGTAGCGCCCAATAAACGGCTCTAGGCATTCGTAAACCACGCCTCAAATACGAGAAAATGCACACCTAGTTCCCAGACCACCATCTCATCGAGATGTGGACACGTCAGCCAGGCTAAGTTCTGAGAGATTCTTGCACCCACTGCTTTTTGTGATACTGAGGCCATTGTGGCGGGATAAAATGGAAAGCACACCAACAGACATGATTTAAGCCTTTATTTAAATAAAATCTTACTGTTCTTTAAAATAAGTTATCAAATATAAAACCTGATACAGGACCATCATCCAAAGAGCAGGTCACTACCCGTCCAGCAACCCGAGCTCAATGAACATGTGGTCAGAATTTATGAGCAGAACCAACAATTAAAACAGCACATGAGTCCTGAATAGGGTTAAAGAAATGAAACCTCTATACATGCAACACAAATTCTCAGGATAAAATTATACAAATAAACACAAATACAAGTGTAATTTTACGTGTCCCACCACTTCGTAGCTGAGTAGCTGTCGTTCCCAATCGCTTGGACTTTGTTATAATGCCACTGACAGTTGACCGTGGAATATTTAGTAGCGAGGAAATTTCACAACTGGACTTGTTGCACAGGTGGCATCCCATCACGATACCACGCTGGAATTCACTGAGCTCCTGAGAGCGACCCATTCTTTCACAAATGTTTGTAGAGGCAGTCTGCATGCCTAGGTGCTTGAATTTATACACCTGTGGCCATGGAAGTGATTGGAACACCTGAATTTAATTATTTGGTAGGGTGAGTGAATACTTTTGGCAATAAAGTGTATCTGGGAGCTGAGGCACAGCTTCGCCACACAGGGGGAATGGAAGGTGAAGCAGTGAGCCACGTCCCTACCACTAAAGAGCCAATGAGCTACAATTAGTGGCAGGACAGATTAGAGCTGCATGCAAATTTGGAAGAGACATACCTCAGAATGTGAAGCTGCACAGAAACACTCAGCCAACACACAGCCTGCAACAAGGCAAAGGAACAGAGCGGCTTAATGCCTGTGCACACCACCCAAAGCTCAATGTAAAAAGGATCTAAGCACAACTTACAGATTCAAATGGACATAGGAGCCAACACAAAGCATGCAAGAGCCATGTTGTTGCATCCCACCACACCAGTACCTGGAGATAAGGCTCTAGCCAGGGACAAACAACATCTGCTTTTTTCAACAGATATAATGAGCTTTGCCTCCAGAATTAAATTTGGCGTATATTTCATTGTATTGAACCCTCTACATGCGAAATATTTCCCATGCCACTGGCTGCAAATAAGGGCCAATGGATATTTGATCCTCTCCCCTTTTACTCACTCACTGAGGTCAAAAGCGCTTTTTAACTTCATCAGTACAAAGGACATGTTTCAAAAACCACATCAGGCTTCTTGAATGTTTTGCACACTTCACAATTTTTCTGGTGAGAATGAGAGTGAGATTTCCAACTGATTTCCACTCAAATGTGGCTGCAGCGTGAGACACTGCATCACCACCTTCAGACTGTGGGGAATTTTTTCCTAGATTTTTTGCTGCTGTTGTTTTTTGTAGACAAAATTGTAGGATTTTCTTTAGTCATTCTGAAACAGCTATGCATAGTTATTTTTAAAACATATATTTTTTGTACAGACTTCAGCTTGACATACATTGTTCCTGTTAACTGACATTTTTTTGTTGCATCATCTACTGAGCAAGCAGCTGGCTAAAAACATAGATATTACTGAGGCATTTCTTTAAAACAAGTTCTTTGAACTAATCATTTCATAGTCATAATATTTCAACCCTTTAATGTACCAACTGAGGAAAAAAAAGAAAAAGAGAAAACTGCTTCCCTGGGTCAATAATGATAAGAATCACTTCATGGTAAAAGAACTTGAAAAAGTAATGGCATCACATATTCTCACTTTTAGCATTGGATACTAACACTGAGTGGTAGATACAGTTTAGTTCACATTTTTGATAAGGTATAATATAATCATGGAAAAATGTGCTGTGCCAAATCATAGAGAAGGATTAAAAGTTGCAATACAACACAGTGAACTTGAATAAGGGAAATATACACATAAAAGAGATTGGACAAGACTGTTATTCTGATTAACTTGGAAGACCTCTGTTGTCCATGGACTCAACTATATAATAATAGGAAGACAATTCACATATAGATTTAATCTCAAATCCATCAGTGCCCCGTCTATATCTTTGTGTTTTCTAATATATTGAAACAACAATTACAATAATCACATATATCATCATTGGATTATGCATGTGGGCTCAGTCTCACACTCTCACGTTTTACTGGACACTGGAATAAATCAACTGCTTTGTCTGCTGTGAAAACGCCCCGTTGAACAGTTTTAGTGTCAATGATGCATCACTATCAATTTAGTAAAACGTGTTGTGAATTTCAGCTTTTTACATCACTCAGTTTTATTTATTCTTAAGACCTTTGCAGGTAAAAGGGATTTCAGGCAAAAGTCATTTCAAAACAATAAAGCTATCCATCCATCCATTATCTTCCGCTTGTCCGGGGATCGGGTCGCGGGGGCAGCAGCTTGAGCAGAGAGACCCAGACGTCCCTGTCCCCGGCCACTTCCTCCAGCTCTTCTGGGGGGACCCCGAGGCGTTCCCAGGCCAGCCGAGAAACATAGTCTCTCCAACGTGTCCTGGGTCTTCCCGGGGCCTCCTCCCAGTGGGACGGGCCCGGAACACCTCACCGGGGAGGCGTCCAGGAGGCATTCTCACCAGATGCCCGAGCCACCTCATCTGACTAAAGCTACTGCAGGTAATTATTCAATTCATTGCAGCAAGTATACTCTAAATCCTCAGCCACTACAATGCATTTCTTTCCATTTCTTTATTCCGATCTTTAAGGACTTGTGTTGCTGTGCTGTATTCCTTTGAAGCAGAATATATATATATATATGTATGTGTGTGTGTATATGTGTTTTTGAGACTTTTTTGAGGGTTTGGAAACAGTTGAGTAGCATCAATTTGGCCATTTCCTCCTCCTCCTCATACATTGCACTGTACAATGTCAATGAGAGTTGTATGTGCCAATGAATTCTAAAGGCCATTTTCAGACACCACAGAAGCAATGACATAGATTTCAATGGCTCAAAAAAAAGTAGAAGAAGACAATCCAGTATAACTTTTCTTTAAGTCTCACTTGGTCTTTGATGTTTGTATGTATGCACACACGGAGAGAGAAACTGAGAGAACAGAGAGTGCCCTCTTAGATCATCTAAACATCAGTGACCTGTCATGCAGTAGTCCCACCTGTCAGTCCACAGTGGAATGGATAAGTCCTTCCAGCAGTAGTCGAAGACAATGATACCCAGCCGCTCTCGAAGAGAGAAGGAACACCAAATAAACATGTATGCACACACACACACCTTGAATACACACCAGCACAGCTACTTAGGGTGAAGTCAAAGGAAAACTTCTCTCTCTAAATTCACATATCAAACTGCAAGATACGCACCACAACACCCAGTCAGGAATACAGGAATAACACACACTGAAGACAAAATAAGGGTTCAGAGAGTAAGCTAAGAGTTGAGACAGACGGAAGCACGGAAGATTGCAAAAAGAAAAGGGATCCAACCTCAAAGGTATCTCATCGTTTTCTGTTTCTTCATTTGTTATCCATGAGATTTTATCTACATGAATGCAAAAAATATATATATATATATATATGAACTGTGTCTCTCAGAGTGGATATAGCATCACAACACACGTTTATTACTTCCAGAGATAAAAATTCTACCAAAGTATGAACCACATATCTTGCGGATGTTTTTTATCTCGTGAATAACAGAGCATTTCCACTGAAAAGAAAAAAAATAACTAAAATGGGTTTATTGAAGTCTTTTTCACAGGCTGCTCAAGGTCTGTCGGGCCTTCTTTGTGTTTACTGCTCAGTTTAGAGGGTACAGTGACAGAATAGTAGAGAAAAGCTGTTATGAGTTGGCAGTGGAGGCTGTGACTGAGCCAAATTGACGTCACAGAGCTTGTTATTGTTACCTGACAATGATGCAGCGCGTTGATTGACAGGTGACCTCAGGCTGCACCCGACCTTCACACATGGGCAGTAAAACATGTGGTAGATGTTCCATATATATTGTAGATTTATATAGTTTTGATTGTTATTTGTTGAAAGATATTTTTCAGAGTTAGCCGGGGTAGCCCTGAAGTTGCTCAGATTACCCAAGACCTCAACTTTTTGCAATGAGGAGTTGGGACTGTAACATCTCCGGTCACACCACCAGAATGCATTGCACTAATTTCAACACAAGCGATGAATGCGTGAGCTGGAAATGACAGGTACAATGGAAAGATTGAGCTGATATGATTTTTTTTTGGAAGGAGAGATCAATTGAAAAGCTGGGACAAAGTTTAGTGTTGCACAGGTTGTCAAAACATTTGGCAATTAAAGTGATGGGACAGGACCACAGAGTCTAAACACTAATGGTGCATGACCCAAGTCAGGACGAGGTATGGACACCTATTGAGGCTCGTTTGGCATTAAGAGGTGAAGGGGATGGGGAACCAGTGGGTTGCAGGAAAGGTAGCATGAACGGAGAGTGACATAAGTGAGTATCTTAAGAACAGGGACCCGACTGATTGTCTTAAAAACATAATATTTCCAGACTAAAGGTCCACTGGACCAGAGTATTGACTTGAAAATTAGAAATAAGGTGAATTTGACAACATGGTAAAGCAGAATTGATGGATCAGTAGCAAGTGGGAATCCCAAACACCAGAGATCAAGGGCTAATATGAGGGAATACCGCTGAACGCCATGAAAACGTCATTTCACTGAACAATGGCCATATACTATACTGCAGTCTTTCTTTGATGATTTTGCACACTTATCTATACAAAACTTGGTGTGCAAAAATCAATCCCCTATTAGTAATGTGATCATGGTTCAAAGTATAAACATTTAATTTTTTCATTTTTTTTTAATTGCTAAAGTACTGGTGTGAAGCTTTTAAACTGTCAAATACCAATATTTTATCTGTGATGGCTGTGGGTAAGTAAAACGAAACAAAAGTAAAACTAGATTTATTCCAGAACTGTAAAGAAAAACGCAGCTGAGTCAGAACACCAAACAACAAAAACTGATAAAGAAAAAAAAAAATCGAAGCACAGACCTGACTAGACACACAGAACTAGCGCTTGCACTGACCTAGTTGACATGAGGTCTAACTGTGAGGATCTGGCAAATGCTGAGGACAAACCAGGAGGCTAAATACTGTGCAGGGTGATTGGTCAATGAGTGCAGCTGAGGATAAGTGAGCACAGGTGAAAGGAGTGGAGCTGATGACCAGGCAGGGGAAACTGAGGAAGAAGGTGAGGAAATGGCAAGACTGAGACGAGACAGAACACAAAATACAGATCGTGAGAAAAACACAAAATACAGATTGTGAGAAAAACACAAAATACAGATCGTGACACATATTGCAAATATAAACATAAATTGGCCTGATGTGCAGTGTCTGGCTCTTGTCAGAAGGGAGGCAAAATGCCTATGTGCACACACAGAGACACAGATACCAACCAGATAAAAATCATTGACAGCTCAATCAGATGACAATTGATCATGAATAATTTTCAAAACAATACTGGGTTTACATGTTAAAGTAAGGTGATTCTGTAAAGTGTGCACTGCACACTGAAATAAGTTCCATGGGGATTGGACAAATGTAAGAGGAGGTTAGCTCCTGTGCGTATTTTTTCTTCTCTTCCTTTTTCACGATGCAAGAGGTAGGTCACTTCATCTAACAACAGCAATGAACTGAATTCTGATTGATTTCCTCAAAGGAGGCAAAGCAGTTTTAAATTGTCTAAGGCTTCCCTTGTCTGCTTGCTAGATCTCACTGCTGTGCAATGACACCTGCCGATAACCTGAGCAAAATCACACTGAGCCTAACAAGATTAGAAATTTTCTTTCAGAACTTTTTTCCTGATTTTCCTCCGACATTTCTGATAAAGGCGTTGCCTCCCTTGCTGCAGACTGAGGTGATCCGCGCTGTGCTCTCTGACCTCATTATTCCGATCTGTTCACAGGTGTCATCTGTTTTTTGTTGTTTTTTTTACAAATCACAGCAGCCAGCATCAGTTTGTCGTGTTACCGAAGAAAATATGAGCGCTTGTCAGACTAACAACTGAGGCACCCTCAACAGTGTCCGTGTGTTTAAAGAAAGCAGTCAATTAGAGGTGTTTTAAGACCTTTCAGCGGGTTGTTTAAGATGTGGTTCTACACGGCCAACAGAGAGTAACAAAAAAACTCATGAAGTCTCAGGTGCAATTTTGGAGGTTTTCTGCTTTGACATTTACCCTTAAAATGAAAGAAACTCCAGGCGGGTTCTTCATTTGTGAATGATAATCAGGTGGTCGGGCAGCAGGTCAAGGACTGATTGATTGGAACAAAATTTTTGCAATATTATGCATTCCTGACAAGAAGCGATACGAATTAAAAAAGCTTGTTCGCATGTGTAAATCAAGCTCAGTCATACAGATAAAAAAAGAAAATTCACATCCTGGGGTTCAAACAGGTGAGAGTGAAGTAGACAAAGAAAAGCAGCTCTGTGGTTTGTCGTCAGATAATACCTTGGTGAATAAAGAAGCAGCGACAGGCGCAGTCTGACTGCTTTGAGCAGCATGTGTGGGTAACACTGTGGGTAAAATTAGGAATTAGAGCAAAGTAGAGAGAAGTGCATTCAGTGTGGGTCAGGGCTCAGTGCGCAGCTTCCCTCCCCGTCTCCCTCCGAGACTGCAATAAAAGAATATCTGATGGTGAAGCAGAGAGTGAGGGAGAGGCTTAGAGGAGAAAAAGAATGCTCCATCACTGTGGTGTTCAGAGACAGTGGGTGTTGTTTTATGCCAGCCATCTCCACAAATTCCACTTAAATCATCATGCAACGCGAAAAGTTGTGACGGCAGCTGGCTGAGAGTGAGAGTGTAAGGAAGTTATCATAACCATGACGCCAAGGCAGACAGATTGTTGAGATTTATGCTAAATCTGTTGGAGAGTTTGAGTCGACAAGAAGATCTTTGATTCTGAATAATTCAAGCTCTGCTTATACGGATGCAGACTTTAGGTTTGATGAGTTCTGGCAACTGACATTAGCACAGGGAAGAGATGTCTTGCTACACAAAGGCATCTCCTCCCTGCTACTCTATATTACTATCAGTGGACAGAGGGACAAAACACATTTGTTAAAGGGTATGGAGATTCTTAATTTATTTTTAAAAGAAAACAGTGGAAATGAGTCCATTATAAGACTGAGTGATGAGACTGTGTTTTAGCAACAGGCTTTTTTCAACACTGAGGTCTAGCTAGAAAAGCCACTCAAGAATCTGAACCTGTCTTCTGGCTCGAGAGGGATTAAAATCCCATTATTATCTGTCACAGAAGTCCCAAAAGTGCTTTAACATTAATCATCTCAATGCCGGAATCAATTTCAGAATAGACAGGTAACATGTGAAATTAAACTCGGATGTGTAAAAGTAGGATTATGATTTGTCACGCCGTCTGGAGTACAGAGGGTGAGAAATTATAAGGTGTGACAGGTATGGATTGCAGGCTCATTGATGAAAGCATTTGTCATGTTTAGGCATGTACTGTATGTATGAAACTGGAGCATCCATCTGTAACTGGAACGACCTCTAAATCCAAATTTCATGAAGGTCTGGAAGAGAACATTGGTGTTTTTAAAGTAATTAAAGTAAATACATACACCTATGGAATACAGCTTCTTCAATTTGGTTTGTGGCTAGATTATTTAGCCTTAAATGGGCCTTCGAAATCACAAAGGTTTTGTTAAACTTCAAGAACAATATCAAAATGTTGAAATGGGAATGGATTTTATACAACTTAGCATTTACTGAGCCTAATTTGACAGTAAATGTATAAAGAGGGAGTACCTCAGCCAAACTATCTCATTTTCTCCAAGCAAAGAGCACTTAATCTTGTTATTATCATTTAAAATGGAAGGAATAGCAACAATCCCACCTCAACACAATGTTCCCTAATATCTGACATTTTCTAATAGCTTTTAACAACAACTCTGCATAAGCTGTCAAGCTAACACTTAGATGAACAATGCGTGTCACAGCATCATCATCCATTTTCTGAGATACTTTCCGCTCCAATTGTCTCACAGCTGTCTTAAATCCAGGTGCTGCCAAATTCTCTTCCAGCCAATAAAAAACCTGTGGCAATCAGATAAAGGGAGAGAAGAGAGACAACAGTATGTCTGTACATGTAGCTGAAGAGAAGAGGGGACAGGATGGGAAGAAGTTGAGCCACCATAGAGGACACACAGAGGAAGTAAGAGGCCTTCAGGGGACAGAGGTGCCCCTGATGACTTTCAGAGAAGCATCATACTAATGATGTATATTCAGAGGGACAATCTGGGAATTCATTTGGAGAAGAAAAGGAGAAGAGAGTCTTCTCTCTGTCTGTACGCTGAATACATGCCTCACAGCTGAGTTTGCAACTACAGAGTCTGATCTGTCACCCATCTAGCAACAGTTCCAAGAGCTGCAGCCAGCGGGTTTCAGAGTGACTAAGACATTTGGAAGAGTGGATGTTGAGCAGCAAAATTAAACCAAAGCACTCATTCTGAGGTGTGGTGAGAACATCATATGAGGTGATTTTTTTTTTTGCTATCTTTTAAATGTTCTTAAAAAATTGGAAAATTGTTTGATGATATAAAATAAAAACGATCTGCAGCCTTTCAGACCACCATCATGTTGTAGTTCCTCTCAGTAAAACTCAAAATAAGCTTATAGATTTATGAACGGAACACAGAAGACTTTATCACATCTGTTTATTTTGTGAGGTCTGTTTAATCTCACAAATAAGTCTTACAAAAAAAATGAAATAGCTGAGTGTTCTCATAACTTGAACATATTCCTACTATCCTTGAAACACAAGTAAGTGTGTAGCTGTATTGTAGCAGGAGATCTGCATTACCACAACTCAATTTCAATTCCGGGAACATTTACAATTACACATTAATGACTACAATACACACATCCAGAGAAACAGATGTCATCACCCACAACACCAAGCAAGGAGGATGCCAAGAACACAGAGGGCTGCAGGCCAAGGCACAGTGGAGAACATCAATAATGTTAGCTCGGTGAAATTCAAGCTTTTCACCAGCAAAAACTCATCTTACATTTTGCATACCGTTTTTTTTTTTTAACACACATTTGTATGTGGGTCTTATAAGAGAAAAAGAAAAACTATATGCAGCATATCTATCCAAAGTCTACCACCTCTATTAACTTCTAACACACACTGAAACTATAAACAAACCATTAATTAGCAAAGACCTGATTAAAAAGCCAGACAGGCAGCATCCCCAGGCTTTCAGGATGAAAAAAAAAAAAAACAAGACGAATTTGAAACGCATACCGTGACTGATCAAAGTATTGTAGGTTTGTGACTGAAATTAAACACAAAAGGAAAGAGTTTGGTGGATTAGCAAAATGACACGATATGGTGCTGTTAGATTTCAGCTTGGCAAATCAGCATCTCAAGGTGTAACTACTGTTAGGGTTGAACCTCACATAGCTCTATTGATATAGCCAAGTCTGAATGCAGACGATGGATGCTAACAGACTTCAGCAAAACATGACAGCACACGCCATTCATCAGAGAAAAGACACACTCCCACATATAGCCTTAAACCACAGTCCACTGACAGCTTCAGAGTAAACATGTCAAATGTGGAAACGTCAGCTGCCTCATTGTCCGGCACGTTGAGTTTGCACCTGTGGCCGATGTTGCTTTTGCATTAGAAAACCTGTGTAACAGGCACAGCCCAAATGTGTACCACCCATCTCTATCTATCAAACACAGTGAGACAGCAAACCCCTGGATAAAACTGACAAATAACATATTTTGTATTGATGCCTTGGACAGCATCCAACCCAAACCCTCTAACCTTAACCCTGCAGTGCTGACTGTGATAACCAAGGACAGTGAACAGTTGATCAAAGCACGTGAAGTTTTTTTCTCTGCTAAGAAGAACCTCTGCTGGTCCAGAATGTTCCAAAGCTCCCTTGGCTGAAGGGACATATGTGAGGACGAGTGTCAGTCTTGCCTTGTAAAAAGAATACTATATAAATCATGCAAAGGTGCTTCGCATCAAGGACAACACAGCTCATACAGCAACACTAGCTAATCTTTGTATGGCTTTCATAACCATGTCTTCATTTCTTGCTGTGAGATCAGAAAAATGTTGGCAGAAAAATCAGTTAAGACTGTGACACATTGGAAAAAGCTGCAGATGCTGGAACAGACCTCAACCTATCATACTAATTCTTGTTTGATACTGATAATAACAATGATATTATAATAAAGCGTTGTAGCACGTTTCAGAATATTACAAAACGCCTCACAAGAAGGGTAAGATGGATGTTCACAGGAGGCATTTTCAAAGGCTCTTTGATTTAAGGAGGAATTTGAAGCTAGATTAAAATGATGAGATTAGGGGATTTAAGGATTCGAAGAAAGACTCCATAGTCCAGAGCCTTGCTTCGGTAATTTGGTGTCCCTCTCTGTAACATAAGATGATCATTCTAAGCCACAACATTTACTAATTTAATCTGGAACAGCTGAGCTTGTTCATGTCATTAGCTCCACCCAAGAGACACAATTGACATGTCAACACACATGAGCAACTGTGCTGAAAAAGATGAGCCAAGGTCCTGCAAGTGTGTGTTACACTCCTCCTCTCTGAGGCTGATCACTCTGTTTTCTGGGAATACTCATCATCTGGTTGTCAGTTTGTCCTCTTGACTCAAACAGCAGCTTATGAAAATTAAATGAAAGATATTGTTGAAAATGAGTTTTTTGAAATTGTGTCAACTGAACAAATTGCTATTGTTCAGTCCATATTTGTTATAACTTGTGAAGTTCTACATGCTGTTAGCACTCTGTAAAAAGAAAGAAAAACATTTTGGTTGACTGAGATTACGGACATCTTTTTCTAACTCGCCTTGTGCATGTACATACACATTTTGCCTCAGCCCTCTGTTGCCATTCTCAAATACACTTTTAATTATCCGAGCAATTAGTTAATTATTTATGCAATTAAACATTTCTGTGTCAAAAGAAACATAAAATGCATATACATATGTATATATATAGAGAGAGAGGTTGTAGAGGAAAAACAAGAGGAGAGACACAACACATCTATTTCATCAATATACTCAGCATGCGCAGTATGGGCACCCAACAGTGAATTACAATTGAGTAAATAGAAAAAAAGGTATGTCTACAACTATAAATCAGTACTCTTAAGCTTTATGACAGTGTTCTTTGGTAAGATCTTGACCTTTTACATGCAAATGTGAGAACTGTGATCTAAGATCACAGACTTGCATCCTGTTTGACATGACGTGGCACTTACAGCCTACTGTGAATACAGAGCTGTGCAGCAAGAACTACATAATCTATCATCAGGAAGTGTAGAGGATTCTACGTGTCACAGAGTAAGATATTCATCATGTGCACTCTGTATTATGTGGGATTGTATTGAATAAAATTAGCAATACTGAATCGGTGTATAACAAGAACTATAACTACTCAGTATATTTCTGCAGTAAAACGAATATTCCACAAAATGATTTATTCCTGAGCAAACCCAAGACTCAATAACTCAGCAGCTGGTATTTACAGGATATGATGCCCAGTTGGATGCCACGACAAAGGCACGGCTGTTGCCCTTCTTTTGACTACTGCATGCTCAGCCAGGCAGCTTTAGATTTGCTTCAGACAACATCTGGCACCCTACACTTCCAGAAGGTCCGGTCTCAATCTCATGTGCCCCCTGGGTGTAGACACTGGCAGGCCTTAAACTCCACTACCCTCCATGCATCCTCCGCATCCTCGTCATCCCTCACTCAGCCACGACCTGCTGCAGCTGGACTCCGGTGCGTTCTGTGCCCTGTGGTCTGCTTCTAATCAAAAACAGCTATATTTGGCAGACAGCACCCGCAGTTATGATATTATGAGACAGCAGCAGACCTTTTGAGCTCACTTTGAAAGGTCATTTATTTTGGGTGGGTCCCAAAACTTGAATATAGATGACATTACTTCCCACATATTTCACTGTCATTGTTCATAAAGGTTTGTTGCTGAGGCTGCAGTTTTTTTTACTACCAGTGATGATGTCATACCTGAGTATTTAGGAAAAGGCATGCATTAGAAATGACTATGAACTTTGTTTATTGGCCTGAATAAGGATAATATTTTGAACAACGGTTTTCTTCTGGACTTTACTGATTTATATCAAAAGCTCTCACTTTGTTAACGTACTACCCTGAGCAATGTAAAATCACAAAAATTTAAGAAATGATTTGATCTGATTTCCATCTGTGTTATTAACATTCTTCTGCTGCATCTGCAAAACAAACAAATACACATAAATAAAATCAGATTAATCTTGGACTTCCATAGCTTATTTCAGCTTTTGTGCCATGTTTATAATCTATTTTTAAATGGATAAAACTGTCAATATAACTATTTTGAAGTACTCTGACCCTTTTGCTGAGCTCCCAAACTCTGCTCAGCTGTCTAAAGATTTGAGTTTTCACAGGAACAGTGCGACCTCGTTCGGAACAAAGGTAGGTACATGAAATTTCATAACTTGTATCACAATATTTGAATGCATATGTGTGGTTAGTAGTATTGCTCAAACTTACATGCACAAATCAAATTTTTAAGTACTGATCATTTCTGCAGATCTGAGAATGCAAGTCAATTCTACAAAAAAACCTTTATCCTGTTTTTCACATCCCTAAATGAATAATAAATGAAGAGACTTGCTCACCCATAAGACCCATGATTTATTCTCAAATCAATTGCCATCTGACCCACAACAGTAGCATTAACTTTCCATTTGGTATAAAGTTTGGTTGCAGACACAGATGCTCTCTTTATGGGATAGATCCTATATCCTTTCCAGTGTGTAAAAAAACAGAACAAAAGCTACGTACTTGAGGAACAGACTCAAATTTCCAGACTGCAGCATCTTTCTCTTCTCGAAGATTTGATTTGTACTTGTCAGTTTGACCTGTACTTGCATACGAGTAGGTTAGATCTGTACTTGTAACTGTTACACACATTCAGTCACGGTGATTCAAGTTTCAAAACAGACGTACAGCAAAAGTGACAAGGCTGTCCCCATCTTAGCTCTATGGTTTCAACAGTGATGAAATGGAAAAAAGTTTGGGGCAACCAAACTAAAAACTTTGCTGGCTAAGTAAGTAGTCAACAAACACCTTTGTCATGAACCCAGCAGTCACTCTGATAGGGCTCCCAGAAGTCTTCGGGCAGAAATGGGCAGCACGCCGTCACTCATGCCTTTATCACAGAGCATCTGGGCAAAAAACTGTTTGAGGAAAAGATGCATACCAGTCACATAGAACTTTTTAAATAGTATATAAAAGAAAATATCATCTGGTCTGATGATTCAAAAGCAGGCAAACTTTCCTTTGCTCATCATCGGCTAATACCATTCAGACACGGCGGCATTATATTACCATGTAGCTGCATTTGAACGGCAGGGACAAAGGGACAGGTAAGGGTGACTGTAGTGAAATACACTGGAGGTTTTTTTTTTTTAGGAATACAAGCTGCAGTGTGCAGTGACCTGAGACTTAGACTGCTGTGACAGTTCACCTTTCATCACAGCATTGACAAGCTCAGACCAAAACCTAAGGGAACATCTGACAAGAGACCCGGGTATGGTATTTTTTATCCAGTCTGACAGAGATTGGGAGGGTCCGCTATGAAGAATGAGATAAATTGCTCAAATCCAGGGAAGCAGATCTTGCAGAGACTTACCAAAGAAAACTTGAGGCTGTACAAACTCTCAAAATAAGGGCCTGAGTGCTTATGTAAGTAAAGATTGTGCATTTTCAATTTTGTCATTGCACAATATTAGGTGAATATATTTATCCTTCTAAAATCTAATCTAAAACTCAGTGAAGTGTACAAACAGTGAAGGGGTCTGAAAACATTCTGATTTGAATGTGTACAGTATGCATGCACATCAAGTGTGAGCCATGTCGCAGCACTGCATTACGCCTTCTTTTTTTTTCTGTTTTCACATTTTCACACACAGTTTTCCACTGTCAGCCTCTTCGCCCTGAGATTATAACTCAAACACCCTGTAAAAAATGCACAAAAAATGAACAATCCAACTCACTCAGTCTTTATTCTGTACCACCTTTAGATGAGGAACACATTTTGTTTTTTTTGCAAAAATCTCGGTTCAACACTCATGGGATGGACTGTTCCTTTTTTGAAGGTAGACTTCTTTTCAGAATGATCTAAAACGAGAGGTGTTTTTTTGGATAGCAAAGCTGGACGATGAGGTCAGAAGCTCTCCTGGGGTTCTGAAGCAGACAGCCTGTTAAATCCTCAAAACACTGGGCAGTTATCAAAATATAGAAAGAGACAAAACTCTTTTATCAAATTACTAATCATCATCACCGCTGTGCAAAGGGGCCTGCATGTGAGCAGAAGGGATTTTAAGAAATTTGACAGCTTTGATATGGAGAGGAGATTCACTGGAAGACTGCGCTGCAAATTGTGCTGCCACTGAAACATTTTTTTTATTTTCTTGTATTTGTTTTTCAGTTATCTGTCATACTTTTTACAGCAGAGCATACGCACATGTGCAGAAACACGCAGAAAAGTCTGAGTCAGACTCAGGCGCTGATGGTGGACCATGTGGCGTTTGTGGGCGGCCATTCCCTATGGCAGCATGTGTATTACATAATGGCAACTTGTGAGGCACCCTATTTGTTTTCATTTTCAGACAAGTCATTAAAAGCTGTGTGTTATGCTGGAACATACAAATCAAAGCCCTTCCACATGATGCAACACTCACAGCTTTGACAGCAATAACCACATTGCTCAAAACAAAAACTCATTGTAAGGAACAAATCTGTTGATTTACGCTGCAAACCTTGAGGCAAGTAAATATTACCTGATAGTAGGTAAATGAACAAAACAGCACAGAGGCATTAAAGCTTTATTTGAAAACCAAGCTTTTTGAAGGAAAAAAAAAAGCTACATCACTATGATAGATGCTCCAAAGCTCATTTCAGATGACATTGCATGACACTGAAGTGTCATGGCCCTGTACCAGGTCGTTGCTAAGCTCAAGATAAGTGTCTCTGATAACCTTTCCTTCCTATGTCCCTTCACACCTTTTCCAAGATATGCTCTTCATCAATTTGCTAGCATTGGGAAGTCAGAGATTAAGTTCTTTTCAATTTAAACTGGGTGATTCTCTTCACTGCCTCTGTTCAATGCCACCCTTCACATCAAAGGGATTGGTAGGCTTTTGAGCAAAGTTTGTCGGTCTATGGCACTTTTTTGGAAGGCAGCTGCCCTACATCCAGCAATATAGTAATAATGACGAACATGCAGATAAATAATTATCTAATTTCACTTGGGTGTGCACTGAAATGAAAGGGAACAAAGATTAACATGTCTGTTTTCTGTGCCATTTCCTCCTCCGCCTGCTCATTTCAAAAGGCTGCTCATGAGTTTGGCGTTTGTCAGTGTTGCAAATCCACACTTCAATAAGAGCAGAAACAGCACACTTTGTAAGCTTTTTTGTCTGCTGCCTCAGAGGAGAAGAAGGAATCGCAGAAAACTTGCCTCCAAAGAGCATTTTATACAGAGTCCAATCTACAATGCCAACTCAAATCATCACTGAGATCAATCCTTTGTGAAGTAACCTAAATTATTAGGTGATTATGATCTATAATACCTCTGTCATTATCTCTCCATTCCTTAAGCCTTTTCTACATTTTGTGCATTGTGAAGAAATATGTAAAATTGTTCTATCAAACACTCTGAACTTTACAAGGTAATATTTAACCCAAACTGCAATCCTTCAAAAACATATTTTGTGGAGAACGCAATGCAGCCTGACAGATTCAAATCAATTGGCAAAAAAACACTGAGCCTGAAAACATTCCAAAGAAAATTTAAACTCATGTACCTCATCAATTCACAATACGTTTAAATTTAGCATGATAAATTTAGCATGATAACAATGTGCATGCGATGCCAAAACATCACATACAGGCGGATTTGTAGCAGACCAGTAACACAGCCAGCAGCATATTGCAAAGAAAGTAAACACAAGATGAGCAAAGCCAAGACATCAGCCCACAATATTCTTCTGTCTCTAAGAGGCGTCGGAGGCTGACAATTGATATGAGAAATGAATCCTGTCTCTGAATAACTGCAGCAGAAGCGGGGAGTGTGTCGCAAACATGATTATTCCCCCACAAAGTCATCCTCAAGCGACATTACTGTTGGCAGATGGGCTCGCTTATGAAATGCTACATAAACACTGCTACTGTGAAGAAGAGCCCCGAATCAACTGAAAGAACTGAAAAGTGTATTTAGAGTTTAAACAGACCACCATACTTGAAGGGATGTGTCAGATAGACATGTATAACTGGGGTATGTCGTGTGAGTGCATAGACATCAGTGGTGATTATCATTTTAAGTCAGGATGGATAGCTTTTCCTCTCTCTATACATGACTTTATTTTGCATTGTGCTGCAATGCAACCATCTTGTTTCGAACATTGAACAGATTGTGATAGCCTGTTTGACAAAATCTGACTCATATCACGTAACTACTGGATATATCTTTAGTGAACTGGGTGTGTGTGTGTGTATTCCATGCCTGTGTGGGAGCTGTTTGGGCAGCTGGTAGCTGTGATGGACACTGATTCACAGGACAGTTTGCCACAATCATGCTACATGCAGGTAGCCAGCAGCAGGTGGCACAGAATTAGAGAAAGTGACTGGGAGGGATGGCAAGAACACAGGAAGTGGTGTTCATTGTTTTGGACAATGTGACTGGGTGATCAAACAGCCATTGGATTGTGTCATGCAGGCTCGGTGTGGCTCTATGATTCCAGCATTTGCTGAGCTCACATCACACTCAACAGGTGGAACTCAAAGTAGTGAAATATCACATGGTGAGTGAGATTTAATACACAGCATGAGCGAGGGGAGTGAATCATTTTCCTTCTCTCGTATGGTCTCTCATATGAACAAAAGCCCTGGTTTCAGAAGCAGCTGGTCATGAGAGCTGCAAGATGCCAAGCGGTGCCATTAAAGCAGCAAAAACCTACAAATCTCCATAAATACGTCCAAAAATTGTAAAATGCATGGAAAATAAGCATCCTAGATATTTCGTCTTTGGGATAACCTTGATAGCGACCTGTAATCTATCATAAGGAAAGCAAATTCGAAAGCTTTATAAAAACTCTGGTCTGACCAACAGCAGTCATGGGCTCCTTTTAGCAGCATCAGAGCAATAAATCGATGACCACACAACAGAAAAAGGCCATGAAAAGATGGCAAACCTTTTCTACAGTAGCTCCTTTTTATGTTGCTTCTGTCTCTAATAAATCACAGTTGACAATGAAGGTGAAAGAGAAGTCTGCGAGACCAAGAAAAGTCTGCAGGCAAAATCAGCAGACACCTGAGTCATGGCGCACTTTTCTATTGCGCAGCAACTTCTGCATAGCTATCATCTTTCTGGAAAAGTCATCAGAAAATAAAGTAACCCTTGTATGACTTTTATATGCTTACAAAGATTGTTGTGACAAGAGGCAAAGGTGGCATTATTTGCTGATCAAACCTTTGATCATGGTCCTTTTTCTCATCATTTTGAAATTGTGAAAGATGGAAATATGGAAAAATAATGAGTGTCCCATGATGCTATGCCTTTTGCACTTTCAGGTACTTGCAGTAACTTACATTTTAACCAGTGGTTACCTTGTAAATTAAACTGTTTATACATTAGAAATGTAGATTGATAGGTTATGAAATGTTTGGTTTTTACTGTCGCCTCGCAGCACCTTGGGTCCTTCTGTGTGGAGTCTGTGTGCATGTTTTCCCCGTGCATGCATGGGTTCTCTCGGAGTACTCTGGCTTTCTTTCCACCATCATGCATGTGAGGTTGGTTAGTAATACTAAATTTACCCTGAGAGTGAGTGTGCATGATTGTTTGTCTCTGTGTGGCCCTGTGATGACCTGGCGACCTGTCCATGGTGCACCCTGCTGCTCACCCAATGGCAGCTGAATAGGCTCCTGCCTCTTCGTGACCCTGAATTCAATAAAGCGGGTATAGAAAACGGATGGATGGATGGATGGATGGATGGATGGATGGATGGATGGATGGATGGATGGATGGATGGATGGATGGATGGATGGATGGATGGATGAACACAGCAAACTAACATGGGTTTTAAAAAATTTTGTTTAAATTAGCAATAAATACACCCTAAAAAGATAAGGTCTGGCACTACCACTTAGATGAAATTTGATACACGGGTGTGTGATAAAGTCATATCATATTCCAACAATGTGTGAAAATTTGAACCTCAGTTACAAACCTTATTCTAATTATTTATTAGAATAATTACACTTAATAACAATAATGCTAATAATTGCATCAACTTATTATTTTGGTGAATTGAAATGAAATGAGAAGGGATTTAAAACTAATTCTGAGTTGTAGTTTCTCAATAAAAATTGAATCGATAACATTTTTAGTTCAGAAAGTTACAATCTTTAACCATTTCAGGTTCTGGACAAATTTAGTGTGTTTGACATAGAAGATACATGTGAATGTTGATATATTTATTCTGGATTATGCCTGGAGTGACCAACAGTTGAGTTGTTGTTATAGCTTAGCATTGTAGCTTGAACTTGTAACATTTCAGTAGCATATTAATTGATAATGATACATATTTTCTCCCTCACTAGATTTGCAGTTCAGTAGAGAGAAACATGTAGTTTTAGGCCCTTAAAAATGTCTCATTTCATTACTGCAATTCTATGGTTGTGGGCACCGAGTGGAATTAGTATTAGTGAGAACAAAAGTCCCGATTGCCTCATGTCAAGCAGAAACCAAATCAACCTAGTTTAGAAACTCGACTTTGGATAAGAATTCAATCCCCGCTGACTGCTTAACCCTCCCTGAAGCACTTAAAAGTAAAATTCCTTCTCCCCAGTGCTCACCAGTTGCAACATGAAAGGGAAAAACTTTATCTTATCAACTTTGAAGTGAAAGTTGTCATCTCTGCCCGGTATGTCTCCTTCTTCACCTCTATCAGCTGCTTGCTCACCAAGGTGGGGTGCTTCAGGGTTTAGGGGCAAGCAGAAGGGGGTGAGAGGGAGATAAAGTTGCCATGGTGATAGTCTGCCACTTTTCTCAGGGGATCTGTCATATTAGAAGCTGCTTTCCTTGGCAGTGACATCTCCAGTCATTGCCTGTCTGGCCCGGCCCTGTGTGCCCATTGTCCGCTGGGTGTGCATTAATGCTGGCTGACATTTAGCTGTTAGGCCCAGCGAGCAGATAGGAGATGACAGAAGAGAGTGCCTGTCATGAGCTGTCGCTTTCCCACTGCTTCAGATTTTAGGGGAAACATCTTGAGGAAATAAAGATTGATGAGACAGTGTTGGAAAAATATGTCTCAGAACTTGAGGACAGCTGTGCTGCACTCAATTCACACTCTGAGCAAAGCCAACATCTGACTTTGAAGTTTTTCATATTCTATTATTTTTCCCAGATGTCTGACAGACACCTGCTCCCTTGTTTTAGGTTGACTGAACATGAAGGAAGTGCCAAACAAAGGCTGCTATGATATTCTTCAGCATCTGTCATTGTGAAAGAAGCTAATGGCCTCATCTGTCACTGACAAGCATTTGCCTGCAGATTTTGAAATCTATTGATAGGATAACACATCATGTTTTGAGGCATTGCACTGCTGAGTACTTGGCTGATGAAAGATTTTTCCTTTAGCTGATTTGAGATGAGATCCAATCCTGAAAATGCTTTGAGTTCATAGTTTTAAAAGTTTGACATGACTCCTAATAAAGTAGAATGCATGTGTGCTGGATGACTAGATGTGGGCCACTTGACACTGACACGTTCAGAAAGAGACACAACCACTCAGCATGCCATGACTTCATTTGTTGTTCATGTAACAGTTTTCTGTCTGTAACAGAGTAACCATGCATATACAAACTGAGCCACGATTAAACATGAGACTTCCAGGTACACTTTGTTTGCATTATTGTCAGGAAATGACTTAAGGTGTTGATTCCAAATAAAACAATGACAGCATCACTGTCTCCTTACATTTGCAATCTAATGAGCCATCTCTGCCTGACAGCATGAAAGTCGGGTATTGGGGTTAACAAGGTTTGTTTGAAAAAAAAATTGAAAAATGTAATAAGAAGTAAAAAGAGCTGCGAGAGCCCAAAGATTGGCATCCATAGCGTGCTCAGACTGTAAATTTAAAACGGTAGAGAAAGGCAGACATTTGTGCTTTGTATTCTTTATTAATGTGGGATTTTGTTATCTACGGTGGCCCTGAGGTGCAAAACACAATAACACCTTACAGAGCACAAAAGCATCTCCTTTTTTACAGAGAAGGAAGGAACAGCAGTTCTCGCATGTGACTGGACAGAACCCAAGTCTGTTCCAACTTATCAATATTATTCCCTGTTCCTTGTGTTCTTTATTTTTTCCCCTTAAATGTGCATGCACATAGTTGTCCAGAACAGGGCAATGTCGCTGCTTTCTCTTTTTCTTTTTTCTTTTTTTACATCCACACCACCTTAGATTAGGTCCAGGTGTACGACCACGAAATTTAGCGCCTACACACAAACAAAAGTGTTTCCATGCCCATCATCCACATGCAAGCAAAGTTCTTGACACCTGAAAACATATATTCTTGAAAATTCCAGGAAATCTAAAAACTCCGGTAACAATGTTGACAAAGCAGACAGGGTATGTTATGCACCACTATGTCCTTGGTATGACATCAGTATATGTGCGGATCTCCCTTCGGTTGACATGACAGTGGGAGACCCCATCAAGATGGTTCCAGTGCTGAACTTGTCGACAGGGCTTTAAACATGTCTGCAGTTAGCAGTACAGTCTCCAACTACACCTAACAAAGGAGGCATCACAGCCCAACACAGAAGCAGCTGCCAATGTTGCCAGTTTTGGATGAGGCCTGATTCGAAAATTACTCGTGGAATAACCTTGAGAACAAAGTCCTTGTTGCTGCAGAATAATTAGTTTTCTCTGCTGTGTTTGAATTAGCTGCCTCAACGGCACATTGGGAAGAAATACCTGAAACTATGGAGCTTCTGCTGTTGTGTTCTAAGTTGGTCTGTGGACAGAGATTTATTGTTTTGTTATTTTTTTTTTTTTGGTTTGTTTGTTTGACCTCACTAACTTGTGTGTTTTTTTTCTCCTGGACTCCTTCTAAGGTTATTTACATTCCAAAAAAGCAGTGAAGTTACTTTTTTTCTGCCTTTTCCCTGAAGCTAACTTCAGCAACATGCCGTAGTCATTGTTGATAAAGAAAACAGCTCAAGGAAAGCCGCAAGTCTTCTTACCCCTTATCTCATTTCCCAATTTGCACACACTCGATTCCTCCTCTCGACTCTTCTATTCATGTCTTAGTCTTTCCTACTGAAAAGGCAAGCAGGGCAATCAAGGACAGATGTGAGGAGAGAGGAAAACGAGACGTCCTTGTTCCAGAACCTAAGTGACATAAACTAATTCTGATGTGTGACACAAGTGATTCATTTAACAATTGTTTAGTTGCAGCTTACCAGTATATTAAACTATTTCTGTCAGATAATTATTGAACTGGTTGGTGAAAAACTATAAGTTTACTGTTAATTCAATGTACTGTGTAATATGGATGTGCCATGCCCCCTTCAATGTTATATGGTTATAGCTTCTCAGACAAGCTTCCTTTTCCCTCCATCTTCTTTCCATCCATCAATTTTCTATACCTACTTAATCCAACTCAGGGTCGCGGGAGGGGCCGAAGCCTAACCCAGCTGTCATTGTGAGAGAGAGGTGGTGTACACCCTGAATAGGTCGGCAGTCCATCACAGCCATCTTCTTTCCTCCAAGAATATTTAGGATTTGAGTCATCCTTCAAAATATTTAGCTGTGAAAGATTTGTGGGTCAGAGACAGGAGGGGAGAAGACATGAGATGAGGAGACAAAGGAGATGAGCCTTTAATTTATGGGGTTTAATGAGAGTGGCGCACACATGGGAGAGAAAATGACATGTGTCGTTGCAGTTGTTGAGAAATGTTGAGATTTGTTTTGGTGTTCTCTTTTGAAAAAGGAAGTTATGGTTTTTGAGCTGTTGTTGCATTTTCTGATGTGTTTTGCACTTCAAGGCCACCGTATAACAAACTAGGGCCAGCAATTCACTACGACTGGTGCCATTCAGCCTGACTCATCATATTGTCACAGACTTTTTGAGTTATTTTCAAAGTATCGCCAGCATGAATTATGTCTTTCTTTTTCATTTTAGATGTGTTGTCAATGGCAAAAGTACAAACAACATACAGCACAATGCTGCTGTGTGCAAATTAAACTTAGGATGCAGGTGAAAAAATAAAGATGGTAGGGAATTCACACCTTCTAACTTTCACCACCACGTAGAAAATATCACAAACTCATCCAGGATTTGAGACATCGTTCAACGGTAAAGCACTGTTCCCTCCCACAAGTGCAACATTTATCTCAACGCAGCAGTTAGTTCTCTGTCCTAGAGTCCTTTTTCTTCTTTGACATCTTTTGGCTTCAGCACATTTAAACAGGTCAGATAGTCAATGAGATGGACTCGCAGCGTGTCATGGCATGACTTCAATCCACTGGGATTCAGTGATGACGTAGGCTGAAGCTGAATAATCGGAGCGCGCACAGGATGAACGGAAGCGCCAGTGCGCACCTCCCCATAATAATCTGTCTGAGCAGCGTCGCTGTCTTTTCAGCACCGCTCACTGACAATCCAACCAACCGGAGAGGCAAGACAAGCAAAACTGAGTTCTCTGCAGCACTCTGTGGATTTTCTCTCTGAAAAAAAAACAGAGCAAAAGGCTTCAACTTTTTCTGTTATAGAGGAGTTGTCAAATTCAGATTTAGTCGAGTTTCCACCTGCTGACAGAATTCCAATTCATAAATATATTTTTATTTTACCAGAAGACCATGTGGTTGGTGGACGAGTGATAGAGTATCATTTCTACACTGCGGATTCTGATTTGGTTTTGTAACAGTCGCTTTATAGACTAAGTTTTTTTTGTTGTTTTTTTTTTTTGGAACTCTTTGGAAGAGTGGGAATGTTCCCAACCACTTCATTTAATTAGTTGTGGTCGAAAGAAGTTTATTTTTTTACGGGCGACTTCACTATTTTTTTTTTATTTTTTTTTATTTTGTTCTTTTTATAAACGGATTTATTTAGGGGGTCTTGCCGGGATGTTGGTTTTAGTTGTTGGACTGTTGTACCTGCTCTGCGGACGCACAGTGAGAAGCCAGGATGCTACAGGTAGCCGCTTTGTCTGTAACGCCATCCCCCCGGGCGCAGAGCCCGGCTGCGGGTATGGTCCAACGGGGAACCGTGTCCAGAGCAGCAGCCCTATGGAGGACGAGCTGCGCAACACGATCATCCAGCTCCGGGAAACAATCCTGCAGCAGAAGGAGACTATCGTAAGCCAACAGGGAACCATTAAAGAACTCAACTCCAAGCTGGCGCGCTGCGAGGCGGCAGCCGACGAGACGGCGCATGGCAAGTCCCGGGGTCAGGGTTCCAGACGAAAAGAGCACGGGAAGAATACTATGGGGGACTTGCCCCGGGACCCCGGTGAGACTATAGACCAACTGGGCAAGACCATGCAGACTCTCAAGGGTCGGTTGGAGAACTTAGAGGTAAGATGGCACAAACACGCAGCTGATGCACGTAACTCAGAAATCTTCCTTTGTAGCCTACTTTGCCTCCTAAAGCAGGCAAATATTTTCCTACGGCTCCCGACAAAAAATCAGCAGTATCAGATTATCAGCACTGTAATAACGTGCAACAATTGCATGAGACGTGTGGTAAAAGGTGGCTCTGGTAGCTAGAGATCTCTCAGGGGGATGGAGAGATCAAAGGGTCAAGTTATAGGCATGTCACGTCATGTCAGGCATTTTCAATCCTTAAAAGACGACGCTGAGCAAGACTCATCAGTGAGACATGAGAAGCAAACAATCTTGTCGAAGGTGTAATCATGTGTGTGCTATGGGGATTTGCAATGCTCCTTAAATAATTCATGACTAGTTTGTGTATGTGTTCCACATAGGGCCTTGTTTATTTGCAGCCATGTGACTAATTATTCGAAGCAGATGATTGAATTAATTCCCTCAAATTCCTTCCGCATCGAAGCCTGGAAATTTGAAAATAAACCAAATAATAAATGCTTTAGTCATTCATATTCCTGTACACCCGAGACCTTGATTTTCCACAAACACTTTGTTCAAAAATACCCCTGCTTTTAGCAATATTTCCACAGGGCTTAGGGATCACTCTCATCTGATTACCTACAGTGTGGTGTTCTGCATACAGAAAAAGGTTGATGTAAACCCTGACTTGGTGTATTATGTCAGTACTAAAGTGCATTTTCTCAACATGAGGGCCCAACAGAAGTAATTTCAAAATTCAAAGATATCTTACATACAATATGTTACTCAGATGATCCATCCATCACTTTATTTCCCCCTCCCTCCTTTAGTATACTGATCAAATCAAGGATTTACTGCAGCAGCAAGCATGCATATCGAATTGCATATTTAATCACATTTCTATTGATCTACATCGACTTAATCTCATGATTATTGCCAGACTGGTAGGCTACTGATGGTACATGGCTACAAGGAGAATAATTTTTTGGACCAATCAAAGCTATATATCAACAGATTGCCCTCCTTGGACCTCATTGTCAGATCACCAGAGAACCTCTTAGTTACCCATTCAAATGGTACCATTTTGTCATGAAAGATTAATTAAACTTGGACATGCCCCAGAGTTTCTGAATGCCAAAGTGAACCTGCCAATAGGACAAGATTAGAAATAGATAATTGAGGGCAGTTTTCAATGCATCTTTGGGTTGGTCACGTGCATGGGCCTGTACAGTCATTTCTCCATTTCCAAAATCCATCTGCGATCATGCCTGGTGTTTACTTTGGGTGACGTCTATCTGTAATACCCAGCACAGCTTTGGGTGTTTGGCAGGTCACCAATCAAAGTCTGCCATAGCACATTGACTTCCTTTAGATATTGCTGAGTCTAAAAAAAACAATGCTACTGAAAATGTATCAGACATATCCAATAAAAAAAAATCTAACAGAGAACTTTCTATCTATCCACTCTGCTGTCTGCCTCCCAGCAGCAGAGTTTGCGTCTCCCAACCACAAACACTTCCGCTGGAGGAGTGTCAGCCCTGACTCCCCTGCCACTAGAGCTCCGCGAGCTGCTGCGGCAACGTCTGGGGGCGCTGGAGACCCAGCTCCTCCGGAAGGTGGCCGAGCTAGAGGAGGAGAAGAGCCAGCTCTACAATGAAACAGCGGCCCACCGCCAACGCACAGAGAGCACTCTCAATTCCCTCCTGGAGAGGATCACAGAGCTCGAGAAAAGTAAGTGATACATTGGATGCTGTGAAATATTGGCCGGATTTAATGCCAACTTTCCTTTTCTTTTTTTCGTCTTTAGTTTGTGTCTGCCAGATGAATTAGTCAATCCTTGTGCAAAGTTCTGAGGATGCAAGTAAATATTTCTGAGAGTGCTTTTTTTCTTTTTTTTTTTTTCAAATAGACATTTTTAGAGAAGCTCCTGGTCTTAGAAATAAGGCCTGGAAAGCAAAGCTGAATTCTTGATTAGTTTAAGAAATATTCAAGAGATGTTCACATTCGTGGGGCTGTCTTTGATGGTGGATGTCAAAATAACACAAAATATCTCTATCTGAAGGAGAAAAAAATTAAAAAGTCAGTTTCCCCATTTACTCATGTTTCCTGTATGCTCTCGTTTCTCAAGGCTCAGAGGATTCATTCAGGGGTTGATTCTAGGGTTAGTTTGGGGTAGTCAAAGTTAATTGCTCAGATGTGAGGAAGATTGACAGAAAGCCAACCACTTGTGCAATATCATCGCAAAAAAAAAAAAAATGTTAGAGAGTCTTATTTAGTTCAATTTATGTCAAAACTGTGACAGACAGAAGTTTATTCATTCCTATAACGAGCCGAGAGGCTGGAGTTTTTGGTATTGTTTTGTTACCCGGAAATGTGAGGCTTTTTCCACAAGTGATGGTGCTGCAGTGACTTTAACTCCACTGCTATCTACCCTGGACTTAGAGAGAAATATGCAGGGATGGAATGCATACTGTAACTTTGATTTTAAGCTTGAGGGGGAACAGTATTGATGTGGAGCTCAGAGGTGGACACATTCTGCCTGCACACATTTTTTATTTGTATTATATCTTAAATTGTGGGTAGAAATTGTTTGAAATGACCATCATTAAAATAATCTTTATCATGAATATTCCTTTGTGCAAACCAACTGTAAAGTAATTCACATGTGTGGTTTCTATAGCTACTTTCCCCCAGTTACCTTTTCATTTTATCTCAAAAGTGTCAGTTAGCTTCTCCCCTCATCTGTTTCGTACACACACAATCGAGAATCCATATTTCCTCATCTCACTATTCAGTTCCCAATTCTCCTTGAATATCAAAACTCTTGTAGTCATTTTTTAACTGACCAACAGCCAGCCACATAATTTATAAGCTGTGATCTACTTGACCACCATGGAGCCACCATGGAAGCCTGAAAATAGTATTTATAGTAGGTTTTGTATTTTTAACTACGCTAGCAGTCTGCTCTGTCAGTCAGGCAATAAGGTGGTTGCTTAGTCCACTGTTTTAGCCCAGATTTGGTTACCTCAGCATTCATAGAAAGGTATGTGTAAGAAATGTGGCCAACAGAAGCTGATTCTTTCCAGTTTTGGTGATTATCTTGCTTTACACCACTATCGCTTATTTGGGTTTCAGGGTAAAATAACATGCATTTTAATGGGTCGTAATAGATTTTTTTCCTTTTTTTTTTAATTACAGAGGATATAATACATTCTATAACCTTGACTTCTTTACAACAGTAATTTAGTTTAAACATTCATGTTCTCCTCAGGAATAATTGAAAGAGGTTGGCCCAACCTGGTCGCGCAGAGATACATAAAATAACTCCTGCATTAATGCTGCACTGCATGGTGATGGTATGCCACGTGTCAAAAGTACACACTGGAACCACAGAAACAATCATGGTGTAGACTCAGTTAATGTCTTTACTGAGGTGGACATGTGACTTTTCTTGAGTGATTGCCACATAGGTTCCTTTTTTGTTCATTCAGGCCGAAACAGCCTATGATTACATTTGTAGAATATGCAACTTCTAATGGTTGTGAGTAGTGCTGGGCAGTATACCGGTTCACACCGAATACCGGTTTATAATTTCGTTATGATAATGAATTTTTAATATACCGCCATACCGGTGTATTTGATTACACAACGGGGGGAACGCTGCGTCGCGCGACATTGTTTGAGACGGGACCCTTCAGTGTTGCGCTTCTAAACACGCATGTTTACTGTCTATGGGTGCGAGGTGGTAATAAGCACTTGCATTACGCGAAGGTGAAGGTGGATAGCAGTGTTTCCCACACAATTCGTGGCGGTGCGCCACAGATTAAACACCGGCCGCCACATATTGCGTTTCGTTATTATTATTATTATTTTTAACGCTATTTAAAAAATACTCGTCTTCGTTAAGCTGCATTTCCTTTTCCTGCTCTCCCTCAGTCTCTCTGTCATCACGCGTCTCTCTCACATAGCCCCCCCCCCCCCCCCCCACACACACACACACACACACACACAGCCCCTCCCCTCCGTGCACACCGCGTGTCTCCATCAGCGATATCATCCCTGGAAGTGTGGAAGCATTGCTAGCTTCAGCGTCGCGTTAGATTAGCTCCCATTAAAAAGTCCTATAAAAATATTTGATATTTTTAATACAATGTAGTCCCATCCCGACCCGACCCATAGCAAACAAGCGATTACGCCTTCTTTATAAAGTTAACTAGTCGCAGGTTTGCCGTAAAAAAAAAAAAAAAAAAAAATGTAGTTGGGTTGTCGAGGTCAAAACACTAGCAGCTGTGAATCAAATAAAGTAGTTTTTTTAAACTCTTACACTGAATGTTTGCTGCTTCAATCCAGATGAGTATTGAAAAATATTTTCCGCAATTGAAAAAGAGACGTGTTGAGGATGAGGAGCAGCCTGAACCGGAGGTATCAGTCTGAAACAGCTGAACAGTCCGACCAGTGTAATTGGCTATGTTATTAATTTGTTTACAATGAAGATGTGAATATTAATACAATAAAGTTCTGTGTGACCAATTATTAACGAAGGAATTATTTTGAAGAATTTTAATTTTAATTTTTAATTCTGTTCTCAATCTGTAGAAAATACTGTGAACACCTAATTATGCATGAAAAAAAAAATACCGTGATATACCGTGAAACCGTGATACCGTGAAAAAATACCGTGATATGTATTTTTGGTCATACCGCCCAGCCCTAGTTGTGAGAGCAACTTCATGCGAGTTTTAGAAAAGGCATCCATGGAGGTGAAGGTAACATTGTAAAAATAATCTATTTTTGTTTTAACCATGAATGTTTTCTGACCCTAACAATGGAGTTTTGATTTGTAACCCTAACCAAGTGAAGTTATTGGCTAAACCCAACCAGGAAGTGACAAAGTTTTGTCATAATCTGTTGTATTCACTAGTAAAAACCAAGTCATATGTTCTTCTTCAACTCGTATCATGAATGTATGAATGGTTGGAAGTGTTCTGTGGGACGACGCTTTGTCACTTGGAGGGGCGGTACATTACAGGAGACCGTGTGGGTAATTTTTAGGGCTATGGTTCAGGGTGGGTCAGAGGATCTAAAGTGCAGACACGGATAGGCAGGTGGTTGGGGAGGAACAGAACTTGATTTATTCGAAACTAGAACAAAAAGCGCGGCAAAGCTAGAAACACCATCACACTAAACTGTGAAAAGAAAAACCTGACTGACTAAGGGCAAGAACGGACATGAACCAACGCAGACAAACCATGGATGAAATGATGATCTGAGAATAACTGAGGGAAAAACAGGGAGCTTAGATACTGGGAGGGAAGTGATTAGTGAATGGATGCAGCTGAGAAGATTGAACACAGGTGAGTGTGTGGAACTGATGACTAGGACATGAAGACTGAGGAAACTATGAGAGAGAATAGTGAAAAAGAACCTACATGACTAAAAGGAAAACAAGGCTAATGACATAATAAACTTAATCACCAGTAAATACAAGACTTGAATCAAACGTAATAAAAATCTATGACTGAATAACAAACAGGAAAGAAGAAAACCCTGAAAAACAAGACAAAACCAAATCAAAGTCCACCAAAATCCACAAACCCTAACAGTACGAACAAAAATCTGGTGTATGTGCTCGCTTCAACTGGAGAACTTATTGGGAAGTATGAAGAGGCCTGCTACTGAGGGGCAGAGGGGGTTGTTCTGTTGCCTCATTCTTAAATTGTATTTTGATTCTTGTTTCTCCTATATGTGGTTAGGTTGAAAATTTTACATTAGCAGCATTTCAAATGCAGGAAATTACCCAAGTGGCAATCAGGACTTTTTTTGTAAACATTAAAAAAAAAAAATCAAACAATAATGTCACACTTTTTCATCTATTTACTATTATGTCTTCTCGGATTAGCAGTTGATGAAAGGTAAAAAATTAGTGTCAGTGAAGTGGAATTAGTGTTTTCAGTGAGTGTGAAGACACCAAGTATCAACAAGAGATGTGGAAGTATATAAAGCAAGTAGTTAGTGTGAAGTTATCTAAAGATATCTGGAGCCGAAGCTGAAGGAATGGGCCAAAAATTCCTCTAAGATGATGTGCAGCACTGCTCAACAGTTATTAAAAAAATACATTTGAACATAGCACTACACTAAAGAGGGTTAACAACAGATCCTGAAAGGCAAGGTCACATGCATTTGCCTAAACAATACATAATGTTAAATAATTTTCTATAACCAAGGATGTCTTTGTCCCATTTGTTTAACTGTGAGTTTTTGTGAAGTTCTCACTGTGTTTTATGGTGTAGCTATGCAAGTTATAAAGGACTCGCAAGCTTTACAGTTTAATGGAGGGGAGAGGGGGTGAAAAATGTTCAATAGCATTTACAGCTTTTTAATTATTCACCCTTTCATATCTTCATTTAAGTTACCATCCTCAGAAACTTTGCTTCTAATCTTAAGCATCATCATCAGGTATAGTGGACAAATTAAGATTTTAATCATACATTCTATTTATCCACTAACAGGTAATAACGCCTTTAAGTCACCTGAGGACTTCAAGGTGTCCCTCCCTCTTCGCACTAACTATCTGTATGGACGAATCAAGAAGAGCCTCCCTGAGATGTACGCCTTCACTGTTTGCATGTGGCTCAAGTCCAACGCCAGTCCTGGTATCGGTACCCCATTCTCCTATGGTGTGCCAGGCCAGGCCAATGAGATAGTCCTCATCGAATGGGGTAACAACCCCATTGAGCTGCTTGTCAATGATAAGGTACGTTTAATTGGAAACCTACTGAACAGAGTGTTTTTGTTATCAACTGACAGGCGGGCTGCCCTTACTGCGCCCTGATTTTATGACAAGAGGTTTGAATCCTTTATTGTTTGCTGAGGAACACAGCTGGTAAATACAGATGAGTTTTGATGCTAATTGAATACAAAGGTTGAGTGATAATACCGATGTGAGTTTGCTTTGTGATGTGAAACAAGTAGCTGGTTTGTGTGAGAACATTAATGATAAAGTGGAAAAGAGATTCACTGACCATTAGCTCTGAATATTTAATTTTGCACCTTATAAACATTTAATATGCCTGACCCACATTCCACACATACTCAAGGATAACAGTACTCATTAGAGGACTAAGTCTGCCATGTGTGCTCATTTGATGGTCTTATCCTCCCGCAGCTGTGGAGACGGTCTCATACTGCGAGCTTTCAGTCAGTGGGATTTCAGTTAACCACAGACAATGCAGCTTCTAAACATACATTAATGTTTTACAGTATTTCATGAATAGGTCTGTAATTGTTTTTTTTTTGTAGTAATAAATTATCTTTTCATTCATGGTGACAAGGCTGCTTGTGAATAGAGGCAATTCTTGGATAAAATGTTCCTGAAGTTTTTTTCCCACTGTCTTGTTTACACTGGATGTTGCTGGCACAGGCAGGTCTCCCCACAGTTTCCCCTTCACTGTGCATTATACATGTGTTGAAGTCAGACAGATCAGAGAGAGAGCGACTGCGGGAGAGAAGGATGAGGGTGCAATCGGAAAAAAAAGGGAAAAAGGGTTGGGAATCAAAAAGCAACCGTGCTTTCGAGGTGACAGAGCACCCTAAGAAAAGGGTAAAAGATCAGAAAGAAAAGGAAAGTTTGGCACAGAGAAAAAGCGAAAGGGAACCAGATGGAGGTAAGTGAGACAAAGCTGGTGAATATAATGACCATGTGGAGAAGCACATTCATGTGTTGGACTTCTTCACAGTGATAACAGGGTCCACTGGGGCACGTTGT
Source organism: Odontesthes bonariensis (assembly GCF_027942865.1). Classification (NCBI taxonomy): domain Eukaryota; kingdom Metazoa; phylum Chordata; class Actinopteri; order Atheriniformes; family Atherinopsidae; genus Odontesthes; species Odontesthes bonariensis. Next base: position 17,310,049 of record NC_134526.1, read on the forward strand.
TATGCTGTTTATTTGGTTGCACAGTGAGAAGGAGGCAGAAATCTGCCCAGACAGCATCAAAAAGAGCAGCTTTGTCTCCTTTTATTTGTACATTGCTATGCAAGGGAGGAGATGTTTGTTTTTACACAGCAACATCTTCATCAGAATATTTTGTCTCTTTGCCCAGGAAGATTATTGATGTCTGCTTATTTCCTCTTCATTTGCCCAAAACATGGTCATGGAAACTCATTTTTTCATTCAAATGGGACTGCTGGAGTTTAAAGGGATGGTTCGGAGTAGATTCACCCTAGGGTCATTTGAACCGTGACATCCAGCCAAGTAGTCCACCCGAAGTTTTTCCAATATTGGCTGAACATCAGCTGAGTTACTGAGTTATCCCGAATAGCTTAGTACAAGCGCTAATGGATCCTGGCAGTATCTCCAAAATTACCACACTAAAATCACATGCCATGACACCAAACTTCTACAGTAGTACGAATATGGTCTGTACTCACAAAACGATGCATTTGGAACTTTGAAAATAGTCCAGGAGTTTATTATTATCAACACAAGCCTAATAGCTTCTCTGCTGCTAAAGCTGCGTCGACGTCACTTCCTTGATCTGGGAGCTTCAATGTAAGATGAGGGTTAATCTACTACTGTAGACAACAAAGCAAGGCTGCTCAATTTCTCCATTGATAAAATAAATTCACAACTCTACAACATAAAAATTCATGTAGAATATAGCATATACTTTGTTGTTTGATAATAATAAACTCTTGGACTATGTACAAACTTCCAAATGCATCGTTTTGTGAGTACAGACCATAGTTGTACTACTGTAGAAGTTTGGTGTCATGACATGTGATTTTAGTGTGGTAATTTTGGAGATACTGCCAGGGTGCGTTAGCGTTTGTACTAAGCTATTCGGGATAACTCGGTAACTCGGCTGATGTTCGGCCAAGATCGGAAAAACTTCGGGTGGGCTACTTGGCTGGATGTCACGGTTCAAATGACCCTAGGGTGAATCTACTCCGAACCATCCCTTTAATCAGTGACTGATTCCACCAGCCTTGTACAACACTTGCACTCACTTCTCTTGGCAAGTGTGAATGTTTAATCTGATGTTAGAATCTCTGATGATCACAATGTTATTTGAAACTGCTTTTTACAAAGTTCAGAAAAAACTTGACATTGTTATTACTTTATCCCTACCGGTTGGAGGCAGAGATTTTACATGTATCTGCAGAACTTCTTGTACCCCACTGAGGTACAGCAAAGAACAGAACATAAAAAACATATCACAGAGATTTTTTTCCCGGGAGACATTTTGACATTTCATAGCATGAAAAGTATTTGATGTAGCTGTCAACATTTATATTTTGTCCTAATGTTGGTTAATGCTGTTTTTTACCCATGCTTAGAAATGTTGTGACAAGCTTAAAAGAATAGGAAAATAAGCCTTTTTCTGAAGTTAGAACTGAGAAATTACACCTACCCTATATACAAGTCGAGTGTTCGACCAGAATTAGCTTTTCATTTTAAAAGACTAAAGCTTTGGTGTAGCTCAGACCAATCTGAGAGACTTTAAAACGACACCTCCGGTGTTCCTGAAGACACACCACCTGCTGTCTTTAATGAGGTCAGTTGCCTCCATAATTTTGAGCGACTTCCATCCTCTCAGGTCTATTTGTATCTGAAACTACATCTGCAACAAGACATGAGTGTAAAGTAATCCTTCAGGCTCATAATATAAAGGCTAATGAGCTGCAGTGCACACTGGTAATCTCCTGTGTTGTGCTGAATCCTTGGAGGACTATGATGCCATTGGTTGGTAAAATAATCGGTTGTTTTTCTTTGATCCACGAACAAAGCAAAAAGCATGTGAGGCCGCAGATTTGCTGTTAGCAAATGACTGCATTAAAGGATGTTTTATCCCTTTATGGGTAATCTAAAATTTAGATTCCATTAGAAGCCATAACCTTTCTAATATATGTCGTTGTTTCTAACACGCCACATTTAAACTTATACCTTGACTCTGTTCACGCCCCCTCCCTTCACTCGCTGTCTTGGCCTACCCTCTTACCATCATGTCATCCACTCTCCGCACTTAACTCCCAACCAGGTGGCCCAGCTCCCTCTGTCAGTGAGTGATGGGCGCTGGCACCACATCTGCATCACCTGGACGACCAGAGACGGTTTCTGGGAGGCTTACCAGGACGGCGAGCGTCTGGGCACTGGAGACAACCTGGCCCCATGGCACCCAATTAAACCTGGAGGGGTGATCATCCTCGGCCAGGAGCAGGTGAGACTAAAAGCTTAGGTAGTAAAAAATAAGTGTGTGTGTGCGTGTTTTTTTTTTCATCCTCGTATTAGTAGGACCCATGTGTGTATTCTCCCCCAAGCTGAGTGCCAGAGGCTCAGAGCAGGGAGCAGGGGAGAAGAGGCAGCAAGGCTCTTCTCACGCTATTGTGGCCCTCTCAATATGACCTCATTCATCTACTTCTAAACCTCACATTATGGAAGCTCTTTTGGCAATGTTATTCTACTTATTAGCTCTATGACACCTTGTATATATTCAAAAAAGTGTACAGTGACATGTAAATTACCTCTGCTGAAAGGCTTTTACCCATGAAACATTAGTTTGGAGCCTCGGGGGATGATATTGCTTTATGTTTCAGTCATAAACTAAAGGCAAGATTGCTGCAGATTGCACAATACTGGAGACTGCACAACGCTTACTGAAAAAATATTCAGTGCTCCTTGGCAGTTTGATGAAATTCAAAGAGAATTGATTCATTTTAATTATAGCCTGACGCATTTTCCTCAGAAATAAACTTTCGTTAATATCGAGTGTCGAAATAAATTCTGCTCTGTCTCTCCATTAAGGATGTCGTTGGAGGCCGTTTCGATGCAACCCAAGCCTTTGTGGGCGAGCTGAGCCAGTTCAACATGTGGGACAGAGTACTCCGGCCTGTGGACATCATGGGTCTCGCCAACTGCTCAGCTTACATGCCTGGAAACGTGGTTCCTTGGATTGACGCAAATGTGGAAGTGTTTGGTGGTGCAAGTAAAGCTGCTCTGGAAATCTGTGAAGACCGTGCTTTTGATTCCTAAAGGATGAAATCTGAGGAATCCAGTACGGCTGCAGGGATCTAGTCGCTATTCATTGGGACAGTTTGTTGCTTCTTTTGAATCCCAAAGGCAAGGGTAGCAGTACGCCATTTTGACATAATTTATGGTATGACTGCTTGGTCTCAAATACTTGGTGTTTATTGGACTTACAAGTTCATATGTCCATTCAATTTGAACCCTGAAGACATTCCAGGATATTTCCCCAGAGAAAGATACCGTATGCTGTTGCATCAGTCTGCTGCAATGATATGATCTGCTGTAATTTTGTGCTCTTTTTCCTTTCCGTAGCTCAGCTGTCATTTGACTACACTTTGAAAACAGTTCTTTTTGGTTGCATTCCTTCTAATGACGACACTGCGCTATATCCTTGTTAATGTGAGCTCACACAGGCTTTGAAGTATTGAAGAAAACTATGGTCGGCCACAACATGCTGTGAGTTTCTTTGCTGTTTGAAAAGCAACAAGATGCAAAAGAAGACGGGCAGTGGACTGAGGTGAATGCTCATGAGTTGGAAGTGGACAACCACAGCCTTCGCTGTTGATGATTTTTTTCAGGCATCCGAACCTGGCAGGTTGCCTACATATAATGCATGAGCGTGAGCGGTGAGCTGAAGTCAGTTCACAAGTGGTGGTGCTTTCTGTCAATCTGCAGAGTGAGTGTGGTGTGCCAAAACCAGCCAATGCAGCGGGCTGACAGCATTACATAAGACTGTGTGTGTATGTTCCTTTTTTTAAGGCTTGCCTTGCGTGTAAAAAGACCAGAGATTATGACGGAGGGAGGACATATTCATTCTTGCAAATCTATGCTTAATACCTCGCTGCCCCTTGAGCAGATGCCATGTCCCAAACAGCTTTGTGGACGGGCTGGCACTGCTCAGGTTAATAGCAATGTCGGACAGCTGCCCCAGACTGGCAAATCAACAGAGCTGGGAACGGCAGCTGAGTGCTCAGTGAGGGCAGGGACTGGATCTGACCCTCAAGGACAATCCTTCATTCCTCATGTGGGTAGTAATTATCCATGTTTTATGAATGAGTGCAGCAGTGAGCAGCTCGGGTCCTCTGGTGTTTCTCTAAGCTAAGTGTGTCATGACTGATAAAATATTGAACTGCAGAGGCAGTCAGATGACAGCATCTTGCTATGGATATTATGGATGTCAGCATCAAATGTCTTAATTGCCTCACACTGTACAAGAATAAAGGTTTTGATCTGTGGATAGAATATATTTTTCAAAATGTACTGGGTTGGTGTATTTTGGCACCACATGGACAATAAACCTTAGCCAAAGTTTGCTGTCAATGTGGGGATGGACATTTGTTTTCACGTTTGTTTAATATTTGTTCTCATAAAAAAAAAAAAAATTAGCAGAAATAAAAAGACATAAGCTTTGGTATTTGTCTTTGGTGTACATCCAGATTTCCTTTTTACTTCTTGTGGGCTTTCCCTGTAAACGGTTTAAAAGCGTCTATCGACATTCTTAAAAAGCTTTGATGCAGTAGGCTACTTGACAGCACTGAATGTTGCAAAAGTGAACATAATAAATTAAGTGAAACCTTGACAATACAAGGATTAGTTGACATGTTGTGATTGTTCCTCTCTTGAGTGTTTTGTTAACAATGTTTTAATGTATCATCAAAATATTTCTTTCCTGTTGGAAGCTTTTTTTTTTTCTCTTCAGCTTTTTCTGCTTATGGTTTTTGTCTATTAGCAGGACGTTATAAAAAAAAAATAGCAGGAATACTAAAAATGCTTTGTTTAAATGGTGAATGGCCTTTTGTGAGAACCATACGTGCTTTTTGCTTGTGGACAGTTCAAATCTATTGTCAGCTTTTGTAGCAAGGCTCCCGAACAGCACAGACCATGAGGGGCATAAGACAAGGCAAAATGTGTTTAAAGCCTCCTTTCATGTGCAGTACCAGCTTCAATTTTGCACCTCTTCGACATAAAAATGAATGTCCATTGCACTGAATAAAAGAGTCAACAAGAGATGTGACTTTTAACGCAGCAACTTAACAGTGCGACGGAACATTGACAGCTGTTTGGAACAGTTAGAGCATGTTTTATTAAACTGTCATTGTGCTGCGTTAGTGATGGAGTCAGAGCGGAGTCTAACTCCACCAAGGTCAAGCATCATTCTTCGCAAATGCTTCTTAATGAAAAAAATCCTTCTTTAACCTCGATTTGTTTTTGGTTTACCCTAGCATCACATTTTTGGTCACATCACTTCTACTGAAGATGCAGACATTTGTCCTGTTGGTAGCACCATATCATTTGTTGGACTAGCCCATAATACAGATGGGAGTATATATATCCTCTCATCTGGACAATGAAATGTTGTCAGCAGAGGAGAAATCCTCTGGATTGGCTGAAGTCCAGGTGGAAATGAAAAAATCTGCCCATGCAGATTATGAGAACTGCTACAATGTAGGACACTGTGAGCTTTCTTTTCTCTCCTTGACGATGTGTGTTGACGCTTTTGCCAGTGTGCTGGTAATGGTGCACCAGGGAGGGGTCCTGTTTTTTAACAGATGAACATCGTGAGCCACCTACCCCTATACACAACTTGCAATGTGAATTATGTGTTTTATTGCCTATTTATCTATTCATTTCAATTTATTTTTGTTGTTGTTGTTGGGGGGCAGCAACATATTTTCTGTCCAATTTCCAATTGCATTGCTGCTGTAACACTGTACAACTTGCTTTTAAATAAATCATAAATGCACCAGTTTGTGTAAAGCACACAATGCGACTTTTTTCACAGAAGTCCTAAGAACACGGACAAATGTGGCCCTTTGCGACAGCATTTAACGTTGACTATGTTTGTGTGGTACCTCACATCCATTTTTTCTACACTCAGCTCTGTGAAGAAAATAATAAAATTCTAAGACTACATCTGAATAATGTCTTTCATTTAGATGCTTTGATCATTCTTAAAGGGAGCTTTCAACATGTTTTACGTGTACTATGTCTTGGTGACTTAAGTGGTGACCAAAGTGTGACATTTCACCCAAACTCTGGTTGAATAGACTATATTTTTGGGTAATGTAGACACAAGGTTTTCACATGGATGAAACGTGTGGAATTAATGTCTAACACAAGATATCTGGGGTTATACGACAGGATTTGAAGAGGATTTATTGCAACATAATATTCATTGCTATATATTTTTCATTACTATAGGGAAACTAGCAAGTAAGAATCATTGTGTTTTTTGGGTCTTCTGCGTCCACAAAGTCTGTCATGTTTCTGCAACAGCACTGAATGGACAAAACATTTTGAAGCTTTTAAAAGCCTTTAAGTGCCTTCTGCATTTTGAGCAGCCGCTGCCCATTATTCTCAATGCTGCTTAGCCGAGAATGTTTCACATCACAATAATGATACAGGAGAAAGACTTTAGCATCAGTTTTCAATGTGCCGGCTAAACCTGTGTGGTTTTTTTTTTGCCTGAATCCAATCAGACAAAGCAAAATTTGTACATAGGTCCATGGAAAAGTAAGCAACATCACAATCTCAAAAATTGCACAATAGCTACATTCTTCTTCCTCACTTACGCGATACAGCTTATGTTGACTTACTGATGACATTTCCCCGCTTCTTTCCCACCATTTGGACATGAATCCTAACGATGTTATGAAGTCAGCTGTCACTCTTGACAAGGCTGTTTTAGAGGGAAGACCGGATTAAACCCGCGACCTTCAACATATCACTGGTTCACAGCCAATCCTGCCCAGTCTTTTCACATAATCCTTTCGCTTTTCTATCTCTGCTATATTTCTGCGATTTTTTCTTTTCTTCTTTACTCCCACCTTCTAATGTTTAAGGTTAACCTAAGCAGGTTAAAGTTAAGAGCAAGTAAAAAGTGAATAGAAAACAGTCAAGTGAGGTGATAATTGTCCCAATCTGGTTTTACACTCAGGTCTCACAAGTTTCATGAATCCTAAAACTCTACACCACCTCATACACAGCTTTAAGGACCTTGTAATTTGTTCACCTCGTAATCATCCTACCAAAAGGACTCCTTGTACATGACTCAAATATGCCACAGATTCTGACCAAACACCAATATTTGACGCCTTGGGAATGGGTTGTAGTTTCTCTTAGACTGTTGGAACTGGAGGGTGAGGTAAGAAGTATTAAAGTAGCTGCAATCTGCAACTTCATATGTAGTTGTCATAGATCCCACACGTTCCTTGAATAGATGCCGTGCAGCATCAGAGAGAAATCTCAAGTCAGGCGATGTTAAACAAGTGCAACATTAAATTGAGTCATTTTTATTGCTCTTTTTATTATCAGCTCTCCTATCATTGTTTCAAAATTGGTGGAAGCTGTGGCACACATGAAGGACCAAACCTATAGGACATCAGAGGAACAAGCAAATGTGTCGGTGAAAAATTAGAGAATAATGTTTATAATGGCTGGTGATGGGAGCATAACAACAAATGTTGCACCTCAGCTTATGACAAACTGATTTCTGCTGCCTCATCGCACCTTATGATTTAATAGCAGCCATTGTCTCTTAGTTTTCTTGACTGCTACGGATGAGACAAATTCATCTTACAGAAGGTGTCACATGGCTCTAATGACATCAAACTTAAAGGGGAATTGAACAAAAAGATAAAAGCCTAATCGCTAAATTTTACAGATGTCATCCATCTCTCTGACAGTGGTATAACACAACAGGATAAACAAAGTGTGTGCTTGCATGTTAGTGTGTGAGGCAGTGTGGCTGAAAGCACTGTTGGTGTCCTGGGTCTGAGGAGTGGATTTGTTCCAGTTATTGAGTTTTTCTCCTGCTGCAACAGAGTTTGGGAGGGAGATTTTTTGAGCCAGCAAAATTCTGGAGGGTCTGTGAAGAAATGAGATCAGCAGCTGCTGCAGATGTAATGATAACAATACATCACCACAAACAAATGACCAGTTTAGCTGTGTTTCTGCCATTCATTGTCCATTCATTTATTGGATTTGATTGGATACAGTGACCGAGAATAATTGTTTGACCCATATTTATTAGAGCTCTCCCTCACATCAGTACATCCTGCTCTCAGTGCTGCGGATTGTCTGGCTTTTGCACACATTGCCGAAGGTTTAGTTTAAATGTGTGAAAACACGTGATTAGAATCAAATCATAGTGAGTGTTTTCCAGTGTCAGTAGATACAAGTGTGGGGGGGTGTAAGGGTGTGAGGATGAGGGTAGAATTAAAGTGTCAGAGTCCTTTTAGCACCCAGTTTCTCACATGCAGCTTCCCTGATGGAGCCCCAAAGAGTGAGCTCTGTGAAGACTTGAGAAAAACAAGTTTTGAATTTAAGAGGAGCGAAGAACTTCGGCTTTGTTATTAAAGCCTGTGCAGAAAGCCAGGCTCTCTCGGGACTGGGAAAACTGTTTTTTTTTTGGATGTCACGAACATCACAGACATTGTGAGACCCACAAACCCCCTTCAGCCTCTATAGAATTATGCATCACAACAGTTACATACTGTTCTCATCTCTGGTTCTGTTTGGTTCTTTGTACTTTGTCTTTTTGACTGCATCAGATGTGTGGCCTCCTTGAAATAAAATACCATCAGATCACTGGTTAAATAGATCCCTATTTTTCAGATCAACTCAAGCACTTAATGAACAAATGAGAACAACCCCGATTCCCAAACAAGTTGCGACATTGTGAAAAATGAAAAGAAAAACTAAATGCAATGATTAGGAAATCTCACAAACCGATATTTTGTTTCACACTAGAATATAAAAAAATGATATATTTTAATCAGAATAGATTTTATCAGCTCTGGTTGAATTTGATGGCAGCAGCATGTCTCAGAAAAGTTGTAACGAGCCTTGTTTACCACTCTACAGCATCCTCTCTTATTCTAACAACAGTCTTCAAATGCCTGGGAACTGAGGAGACCAGTCGGTGGACCTTAGGGGGAGAAATACTGTCCCACTTGTCTGATATAGGATTCTAGCTGTTCAGCTGTTCTGGGTCTTCTTTGCTTTTCATGATGCTCTTGATGTTTTCAGTTCTTGAGATGGCTGGACTGCAGGCAGACCAGTCTAGCACCCGAACTCCTCTATTATGAGGTAATTCTGTTGTAACAGATGCAGTATGTGGTTTTTGTCCTGAGGCCCCGAAGATCACCTGCACCTATTATTGATTTTCATATTATGTCTTTTGAGCACAGAGATGTCTCCACTTTCTTGAAATGGTTTTCACGGCTTTAAGTACAGTAGGTTATGGACTTTTCAGTCTTTGTAATTTGCCATTGTGGAACATTATTCTGAAATTGCTCTGCAATTTGTAGATGGTGAAGCAGGTGGTGTTTGGACCCAATTGCAGCACATTGACAAGCTGGCTCAGTTCTCAGTAGACTTTCATTGGAATAAATTCACAGTTCAGTCTTGTGTCAGGCAACAGTTCTGTTTAGGGCAGGCAGGGGAGGTAGTCAAGAAAAGAAAAAGCCCGAAACCAGGAAAACAATCCGATGAGGCAGGCGGATCCAAAGCGAACAGGCAGAAGGGTTGTAAAGGAGGGAGGCCCAGCAGTAGAATATCACAGAGAGTCTACACGGGCTTAGACAAAGAAGCCCACAAGGCAAACCTCGTAGACAGAGACAGAAGGCAGGTGGGATTACCAGGTTGTAGACAGAGAGGGCAGATCAGAAACAGGGATGGTTGGCAACAGGTGATCAATCAAAGCAACAATAATCTGGCAAGGAGCAAATGAACTGGAGAAACTTCTGTTTTCTTGGTGAGTGAAAGAATAGTGGTGTGCAAGTGAGCTGAGTTGGTTGATGAGATGGGCGTGGCCACCGGGAGGTGAAGTGAGCCATGGAGCGGAATTGTGACGTAGATCACAGATCGCTGTACCTCTCCCCATCTATACGAGAGACTCTGCCTCTCTAAGGTGCTCTTTTTAAACCCAGTCATTTGGCAGACTTGTTGTAGTTAACCTAATTAATTGGAGCATGTTTATCCAGCTCATACATTTCAGAACCACTTACTTTTCCAGTGTTTTGTTGCTCCCATTTGAACTTTTTTGAGATGAACCACTGCCATCAATTCAAGATGAGCTAACATTCTTCATGAAATATCAAAATGTGCCATGTCAGTTTCAGGATTTGATGTGAATAACATTTTGGTTTATGAGATTTGCAAAACGTTGTATTGTTATTAGCAATTTTCTAACAAAGCACCCCACCTTTTTGAAGAATTTTCATCTTTTTCATAACTTTTTTTGTGCTCAGTTGGCAGAGTAAGATAACTTCAATGCAGTTTTGGGGGAATACGAACAAAATAAGGAGATGAATGGAGGAGGGATGAACAACTTCATTGACACAGGAGAGGAAACAGCTGTATTTGACAGTTTAAAATGCCTCCTCTCTGATGATCAAAGACCTTGGGGATAATAGAGAGACATATTAATTAATCTATATTCCTCTAAGCAGCAAAAGCATTTTTGAAGTATCATAGAAAATCATAAATCTTTCAGTTCTTCATGCTCAGATTACAAGGCTTGCGGCAAGCCCAGCTCACAGCCAGAATATAAATTGTTTTACCTGAGCACCGCCTGCTCTAAATTCTTCTCTAATCTTGTAATTTATCCTCCATTTCTGAGAGTGATATAATGTATCCTTTCAGCGACCATTTACATTTATGACAATATCTCGGATTGTTGCTAGAAACTTTGATAAGTGGAATTGTAGTAGATAAGCTTTAAGGTACTATTTTTTTTTCCTCAAAGTTGAGATCTTAAATTTGTAGAACAGTGTATTTTCTTTCTCTTTTCCTACCTTCCAGCACCTGTGTGGACTACATAATTTACATGTTTTTGTCTTTTGCCTTTTTTATTGAGTCAGAAATGTTTTTTTTCACCTGCAGGAATGAAAAACCCTGGTTGTAAAATGGCCTGTTTTTGTCTTCGTTTTGCCATTAAACAGGTCAAATTGTCTTGGGTCATGTGGCAGTTTCAGTTTCCTTGCATAAAGTTAAAAAAAACACAGTTTCCCTCCCATATGGTTTCAAATTTGTCGGATCAAACTGGTCTCTCATTCTGAGGGAAAGAGTGCACGTAGTACTGAATTAAGTTTATTGCATTAAAGGTTCGGCTTTTCACTGATGGGAAAAGAGCTTATTTTAAATCTTGCTGAGTTTTAGAAAAGAAAATCAATTCTGCCGTCATGACTACACAATAAACAAAATTCCAATACTTGGCACAAACCCAACCTCTCAAAATATCTATGGGCAAGATACAGCATCCCACCCATTCTGTTCCTCCCCTCAGTCACTTTGGGTAATACCATCTGCTAAATCAACTTAATTAAATATGAAACAGAGGAAATCACCTAACCTGGATTTGAAGATTAACTTTCCTTCATCTAAAAGTCTAAATAAGTCATTGTTGTTTTACAAGGGGTTGTTTTACTTGGTTAGTAGCCCCTTTTGAATTAAATACTTAAGCAAAGATCCGAACATGAGTCATAAAAATACATAAAACTAATCTGCAGCTCCAAAAAGATGCAGAGGAAAACATATTCTAATTAAGACTAGATAACATTTTTCCTTAATGAAATGAAAAAATTGGTATAAAAACTGAATCATTTGTAAACAAGCCATCAACTGCATCCCTGCAATGTTGTGGTAACTCCGGTGGAGTTCAGAAGTGTAGAGGACTTGGTTGTCATATTTTCTTAAATATGTATATAATGTATAACAGTGTTATATTTTCTTAAAAAAAAAACTCATTTCTAGTTAGTCCTTTAACAAACCATGACCTGGAGTGACATATGCACATTTTTGACTTTCAAGCCTGGGGTGGTAACACATGTCTCATAAAAATTTTCAAGACGTACTGTCAGAATTTGAAAATATATACATATTGATAAACCTGAGGGCAAATTCAATAATTCATAACAAAAGGTGAAGGTTTAACCTCTCAATTTATATTTATAACATGTTTATAGTTTCGTCTGAAACTGAGATATGAAAGGCTTTAGTGGACAGAAAACTCTGGGGTTTTTTAAGAAGGCTGATTTGAACAAAGCCTTAGGTCTGAATGGGTTCATCTGTACACAGAGTACACCAGTTGTTGAAAGAGGAGACTTTCAATTGTGTATCTACAATCATTTACATAGGATTAGGTCTCTCCTACATTTGCATATGCCTTGTTGCTCCTAGAAATGTATTAGCTGTAATGAAAATTTGCCTTTGCTGTTTTGGTTGGAACAAAGTATAATCCAAGGTGTGAGAGTAAAAATGTCTTCATTTCCAAGACAGTCATTCAAGATACACACACAAGTGACATAAACCAATCATCAATTCTTGACTATAGGGATTAAATACAGTTAGTCATCGCTTTATTATCTGATGTTGATTCATGGAATGAATTCCCATAATCACCCAGTAATAAACTAGACACGTGACTTTGCATGATCCGTTTATCTTTATGGAATCTAATCAATCGGCGGTGGCTTGCCTTCCCCCAGAGGAACCGTGGATAAGTGTATTATCAAGATCATTCCACCACTACTAACAAAATCAACACCAGCCAGCATTTCCCTACCCGAGAGATGAACCCATCCTCTCTGCCGCAGCTGGTGGAGCATGTGTGCGTACACACTAGTGCTCTTGCTGGTGCGATTAAGCCCTGCTAACATTAGCAGATCATGTGGCTTTAATCGTGACAGGGAATTGGGGACAAAAAAAACATAAAACCTTTTTTTTTTTTTCTCATGAAGATAAATCCACACAGATTCTAAATATAGAGCCTTCATGTTTACTCACTATTTTTGAATGTGGACTTCCTGTCCCCTCTGGCTGAAAGTAAGCCCTTCTTGATTCTGCAGCAAACTCGCGTTTGTTACTTCACTTTGTGCAAAAAGCTGACAAGAGGCTGTGGGTTGATGAGACAGATGGGGAACATGTGTCAGTGAATAGGAAAAAACAGTAGCTTGAGCCGCGGACACGGATAAGATCAGCAGAGTAACTTTGGGACCTGTGTGTCAGATGGTTATGTGAGGAGAATAGTTATGATAGAGTAAGAGCGTGTCAGCCTTGCTGCCAAAGGTCCCTCACTTCAACCATGTTCTTCCTGTGGACTCTACACGGTTAAGAGGATATTAGTAAGGCTGAAGCACAATGTCCTCACATGTGATAAACAAAGAATTGATTTTAAGTTTCTGTGTCTCTGTGCTGTTTAAACACAGCCTACCTTGTTCATGACCGAATAGACTGGAATAGTTAGTGAATTGTGTGTTCTATATTTGTTAGTGTGAAACTATCCAGATGCATGTAGATTGCATTCATTTTAAGCTCAACTTTGAGCAATGTACAGCCATTTTTTGCACACAAGCAGAAATCAATGAAATAAAAAAAATAAAAAAGAAAGTTCAAGGGGACGTGCATTGAATCTAGAGAGATGAATTGAAGATGGGATGGTATATTTGCCAATTGTTTCTTGTTGCACCATTAAATTCTTTCTGAAAAATGCATAATGTATAGCAGGTGACATTATTAAATAATCAGTCTGTTATACATTCTGTTGGCAGGATAGTGAAATGTCATTGATATGCACAGCAGAGGGATTCATAGGGGCTGGCAGGCAGTTGGTGCAGGCTCAGTTAGTGCCAAGGAACCCATCGTTCACCTGAGTTACAGAGGACATGACTGATTACAATGAGAGCTGACACGACTCATTGCGCCAATGCCCCAAGTGTTTCAAGGTTGTGCACATCAACAGCAATAATTTTTGCATAATTGAGTAAGCTAGATCTATACAAGCCATTTGTCACAAAGCAAAAGTAATCCTTCTCTCCATTAGCAATGGAGAGTCAGAAACAACTATTATGGACTAAAATGAATAGTTTTACATTAAAGTTCTTAGATGTGAAGATGCTGCTGTTAAGACATGTTAAACATGGGGCTTATAGCCAGTACAATAGGTTAGCACAAAAATGGAAACTACAGTATAGAAGCTGGAGGCTACATCTGACTGTAACAAAATTCCCCTACCAGCACCTTTGAGGTTACATTCGTGGGATATGTTTAATTTTGTTAATCCACTGAACGGATCAAACAAATAAAAACCATGCTGTTAAATTGTCTGCTATATGCTGGTAGGCAGAACGTTTATTTCTGAACAGAGCCAGGTTGATTGCAATACTATTTCCTGTCTTTCTGCCAAGCTCACTCGGTGATTGGCATTCCATTCAAGTTTGATTGTTTTTCTCTGACCTTATTTCTCATTTATTCTAGGAGAGTACATTTATTTTAGAAACCATCACATCCCTGTAAAATTCCAAACATTCTCATGGGATTTATGGATTATAGTCACATGGTATGCTGCTCAAAGGGTTGGAGGGCAAAACGTTATTTAATCTGCCTTACACACAGGAAAGGAAGGAAGGTTTGTGTAAATATGCACACGCTCAAGTTTGAGTTACACATCCATGTTTAATAAGCCACAGGAACATGTACAACTCCTAAACAAACTTTACTTTCTAAACAAAATATCTTATCAGTCTTTATTGGGTCTGTCAGGTGATAAGGCAGCAGGGGAAAAAAAAGCCAAGTAGTACAGGATGCAACTTAGATAGACTCAATACTAGGGCTGGGTGAGTTAACTCGTTATTATCGCGTTAACTCGCTAATTATTTAACACCGATAAATATTTTATCGCGCATTAACGCTTTTTTAAAAAAAAATAAAAAATGTAGTATTATTTTGTGGGGCTTTTGTGCCTTTAATGGATAGGAAAGTTCAGAGAGACAGGAAGCAGGGGCCAGAGAGAGGGGGAACGACACGCAGCACAGGGCCGTCTGATGCTGGACTCGCCAGCTGCAGCGAGGACTATAGCCTCTCATACATGGGGCACCTGCTCAATCCACTACGCCACGGACCACCCCTGTTTTATTATTTATTTTATTATTGTATAAGTATGTTGCTGTCTGCTGCAGAACCAGAAAAGAAAGTAATTGGCGGATCCACCAAACATGGAGAAGGGTACGGAACTTTTATTTGGCCATTTCATTTCAAAGTTCTTCCAGAACTTCCAGGCGGAGTCGACAGAACCAAAGTCATCTGTAAACACTGCCAAGTTGAATTGTCTTATCACCGTAGTAGTTCCAGTCTAAAATATCACTTAAAGCTATGGTAGGTAATCCTAGAGAGCTAGCAAGAGAGCTAGCAAGATTCGAAAGTGGCCCCTCCTCTAAGCTCCAACCCCCCCCCATTCCATCAGTGCTTCATCCAAAGCCGGTAGAACCGCGTGTGCACACGGAGCAGGGAGCCGACAGAGGGGGACGTAGGCAGAAAGCAGAGGCATCTGATTGGTTTTTTGTAGGCGCTCCAATCTGATCTCGGATTGGTCAGCTTTTTCTCAGTCCTGCAGCTGCCACAGAGGTCTGATTATTTTCGTCCCTTTTTCTAAATACATCTTGCATAGATTTCTCTCAGGATAGACGGACCATTTCACCCAGTATTACAAAATGTGTTTCTGAACAGGATTACCAACCATGTCTTTAAAGGCAAAACACACAATTGATACCAGCAAGTCATTCAAGGAAACAGACAGTGGAGCGAGGCTTCTACATAAAAACTACATAAAAATGTTGATGTTAAAAGTGTGTTTGCACAACAAATGTTATGGCACTTTCATTCATATGGCAGTACATTTAAAATAAAACCAAATGCTAAAAGCTATACACTACTTTTGAATTCATTTTTGGATTTTGTGTACAAATGCCGCAGATAATGGATGGATGGATGGATGGATGGGCGTACAAATGCGATTAATTGTGATTAATCAGGGAAGTCATGTGATTAATTCGATTAAAAATTTTAATCGTTGCCCAGCCCTACTCAATACTCAACTTAATGTCAGAAGGGACTCCAACAGAAGTCCAACCTCCTACTAATACAGTAAATAAAGTTCATTCAAGAGTTGCTCACTTCAGACAGTACTAACGTTTATAAGTTGTAAAGCATCAGCTGTCTGGTTCTTAAACTGCTCTTAAACAGATTCAAGAGCAGGCTGGAAATATTGCTCAAACAGTGAGAAGCTTTTCTTGTCATCCATAAAGGCAAACTTCAACTGCGACGCAGATTAAGAAGGTGTAATTAACACAGATACAAACCTTGAGTATTTAGGGAAGGCATCAAGATGACAGACACAGCAATTAGGACATGTGTGCACGTGTTGCTGTGTGAAGAGCCTTCTAACACACTGAGCCATGACCCCTGAGCGCAGAGCTTTGTAGCTTAGAATGACAGCTCTTGTCTCATTCAGACAGGATTCGTAGGCGAGATGTCTCTGTGTTGCATTAAGAGCTTCTGCAGCTTTGAAATATTTGTTTTGATCAAACATGTCTAGATTCCAACAGGAGCTCAGCATAAAAACAATGATTATGGAATCAATGTTCATGCTAATGCCTGTCGCCAAGCTGGCATGGAGGAGAGTTCCCAGATAATATCTGTCTGCAACTTTGTAAAGGGATTAAATCATTTCTTGAGTGTGCAGACTGCGGCGTTCAGGTATCAAATTCAGGAACATTTCTCCATGTTTCACCACTGGGAAAAGACATTCATTTGTGATCTGTGGCATTTCTGAATTTGATTATCTCAAGAAGGTTTTTATAACAGCGCAAGAGAAGGTGACAAATCTATTAGGGTCACATTTATGGCTGCACAGCTTGCCTGCTTACACCATGTTTGATAGTATTTATCACTAAACAGTGCATTTCCTTCATGATATTTTCTGATTGCACAAATGACCGCATTGCATACAGACTTTCAATTCACCTTTGACCTGGAGAGGTCTTTCCTGTCAACTGTTAATTGTTTAGTGGTCTTGAGCAAAAATATTGACAACAACCCTTCCTCTGGTGCGTAGCAGGACTAGTTATTGCCCGTGCGAAGATCAGGGCTGTTCTTTCGCTATTATTTTGTGGTGAAACATGGAGAGTGGCATACGCGACAGGGGACCTCAGTCCCAGCCAGCACAAATAATCCTATGAAATGTGGTGCCTGACATCCAGTCTGATATTAAATTTTCACGCACTGCAGAACGCAATACCATGCAGAGCAAATATTCACTGCTGAGAGACCCTCAGTTTCCTGTGCATCTTTAGTTATGAATCTGAGGCAGTCGGCCGTGCTGCACAATCATATAAGAAGTCCAATTTAACAATTTACCCCTCAAACACTTTGGTGATTTATTTTACAAGTAACAAGGTAATAATGGACTCGAGTCTTGGTCCTGCCTAAACCGGATTAGTTTGTAAATGTCTAGAGAACCAATGCTATAAGACACAAATGAAAAACAAATTGGGAAAAAGTATGTTGGGCAACTTATTTGCTGTCTGTAGCGTGCTCCACATGAGATCTGTGCCCACAGGATCTTGGTACAATATTGAAGAATACCAGAGCAGATGACTCAGCAATTTGTAAAGCAGCTTCTCCTCATGAGCATGAAAATGTCTACCTTAGTTCTTATCACTTCAGAATAAGAATGAGATCATACATGAGCTACTGCCAATAACAAAACAGACATTTGGTCCCTCTGTCACCTTTTGAGACTACATTTTTTATATCGGAGGGAAATTGTTCTGACCGTCATAACTTTTCATTCAAAAATCCTATTTAATATATAAAGTTTTTCATCTTACAAATACTTCCAACTTCCTCCAGGCTTCAGCAAAACATCCTGTCAAGTTTTCTTTTTTTATCGTAGACTGAAACGAATGTCTTTCAAAACTTGTAAAATGTTTCTTGGAAGGATTTGGTGCACTGCAACTATAAAACCCATCCAGATCCTCGAGATCCCCGTTTTTGCATGTAAATGTGACTTTCAGAGTTCAGTACCTCGAGTTTAGTTTACCTGGGATTTGTGCCGTGTGAACAGTGAAGCTGAAGCGAGACTGCTCACGTAATGAGATATTTTGGAGCAACAAAAGCTCCTGGAGAAAGGTTTCTGCTGAGCCTAATTGGCTCAAAATCAGTCTCATTCCTCATGTGGTCGCGCAATTGAATGTCCGTTTTTTTCACAACGAGGGACTGATGTGGTAAAGCTGTTATTTAGAAAAAAAAATAATTATGAAGACAGGTTTTTAGCTGTTTGGCCTCTGGTCCTTGCTTTGCCCAACAGATAAGGGCTAGATTCATGATCTTACTTCGTAAAGTAATGAGCTCCTGCACTGCAGCTCCATCAGACGGTATACTATAGGCCTCAGTGAGGGTCGCAACACATGAGTATAACAAGGTGTTGTGTATCTTCACCTTGGTAAGTTTTTTTTTCCCCATCCTTTCCGCTATTTTAAGAACAGTATGATTGACGTCAATGTAACGTGAAGTGGAAAAAAAATAAGTTTCTGAGCTTTTCGTTTCAATGCCTGACATAAATACGCAGGTGTAGTTGATTAGATTTGCAGCATATAAAAACCACAATGTCGTGTACCCATTCCAAGGACAAAAAAGCTCATTTTTAAACCATCACCACTGTCTGCACACTGCTTCACCGCTGTGAAAAATATGGCATGAGTGAAAAAGAGGTGGCCTTGCTTTTCACGGCATCTTTTGAATGCCTTGATGCACTCAGGTGTTCCGTCACAACAGCTGTCCTTGAGAGCACACGCACAAAAGAGACAATAAATGGGGAGATCACAGATCGCTTGGACAGTGCTGAGAGTGCAGCTCATGCATAACCTCAACTAATGTCGTGCAACGTTACGTATTCTTCGGCACTAACAGACTAAGACTGTTACATATTACAGAAACAATCTTTCACAGTCGCATTGTGACATACTGCCTGTGCTTCTCTGTCTCTTCTTGCCCCCTGGAGCTCATCATGTGAATTTCTTCTCATTGGTTGACAGTTTGACAGACTTCGTGATTGGTCAGCCAGTCCGTGCAATCACTGAAGTAAAAAAAGGGAAGATGATGGGAGACTTGAGTGTTATTAAGTCGTTTTCTCAAAGGCGCACCCTCTTAATAAGACATTGTCTTCGTTCAAGTTCGTTGTTAAATTCATGGAGTGTAGGGCAAAATACAATGTGATCAATCTTTTTTTTTTTTGTAAATAACAATTCCGAATTGTGTGTGTGTGTATGTAGCTTGCATTTGTGAGTAAAAGTTGGAAATCTCAATTAGTCAGAAATTATACTGACCAGTCTGTTTGACAATCATTATTCCTTAATTTAGCATTACATTTCTCCTTGGTTGTTTCTCTCTAAGAGGAACAGAATGCAGTGGGAGGTTATCAAGACAGTGACACTGCAGACAAAAACAAGAGGGGAGGGGAAAAAATAGAACATCATTCACATTGCAGCTTTTTAGACTAATTACATTGTATGTGTCAGCCGCATTTTTGGAGCTGATAGCAGGTGTATTTGTTCAGAGCCCGAGGGTAGATTCTCATTTTGCATTCAGCTCCTTTTGCAGCTTCCAGTGGCTGCGGGGATATTTTCAAAGTTTCAAACTCAAATGACATTTGCAAAGAAAGGGCTTGGCATATTTGCTCTCACAGTTGCCCGCGCATGATATTTGCCATTGCTCGGTGTTTGATTTGTTTGATGCTTAAATAGTTCTATGTAAACAGGAGAATATCTGGCTGGTCATTTAGTGGCATTGATCGTTTCATCCTGTCATAAAAAAAGACAAAATATCACAGAGAAATAGCCATGATTACCATGTATCCATACACATGTGCATGACATGTGTCTATATATTGTCTCAAATGTTCTGAAACTTGTCTCTGGCTAAGGGGGAAATCAACTGACAGTGAGGGACATCTAGTGGTTAATCACAAACCATACACACTGATGTAAGAGAGAGCGCCTACTCGCCACCTCCAGTGTCACAAACACAACGAGAGCTTTGAATTCACCCTTTGAGAATCCAAATGGAAAGTAATTGTGTCTTCAAAGAAAATGATTGCTCTTACTGGTGTAGTTCAAACTTCCAAAACATATTACTTTTGCGTGATGTACTCCCTTTTCATTAATTTCCCATACCTGCTTCATCCCATTCAGGATCACTGGGTGGCTGGAGACTATTCCAGCTGCCACTCGGCCAGCAGCTGGGCAAACCCTGGACAGGTCGACAGTCCATCGCAGCGCCAGCCCTTCCTTTCCATTTTTTCTTGACGACTTGAGCATCATTTTTTAAACATGGCTCATTTCGTCAAACAAATTGGCACAGCCATACTTGAGCTCCACTATTAATTGTTAAGTGGTTTTGAATCACATCTATGATTGTACAGACTGATGGAAGCATCTATCCAATGTGTTTCTCTCCATAAACTCAAAACAGTCAATGCTGACCACCAGAGTGAAAGAAATTGAGAACACCGCTGTAAGCTCAGCAAACACATTCTTGAAGACAAAAGTATAAATTACTGTATGCATTAAAGTTACTGAAGACAAACAAACCAACTAAAAATATATACTATCTCTTTGCCCAGCTGTGCCTTGCCATATGACTTTTTAAACGTTTTTCCATACTTTCATTTGCAAGTGAGCATGGGAACAACTCAACTGAATGTCAAATCCATCCTTGTATAGATGCTCCATCGATTTGACCACTGGCCTCCTCCGTGCCTTGCGTTAAGGATTTTTGGATAAGAGGCTGGAGACTACCATGCTGGGGTACAGGATGTGGGAATATAATGGAAGGCACTGGCCTGCCAACAGTTTTGAACAGAGAAAATCAATAGAAAGATGTATTTTTCAAGACAGTACTGTATCACGTTTAGTCCACTTGGTTTGTTGCTGTGACAATATTGTATTATTGTTTTAAAATATGATAATGAGGACATGAGTTGGCATGGTGATGAAGAACCCCATTCTGTGTGATGGCAGAGCACAATTTAATGTTAATTCCACGTTGACCTGGTACATAGACAGTAGTCCTGTGGCCAATGTTTCTTCTTCTTCAAAATAAATAGATTTATGTGTGGTGTGCTCCGTTTAATTTCGCAGTAGTCCCAGAGCCCAGTGTCCGGTGACTGTATTATGGACAAGTTGCCTCCAGGGAGCGCCCATGTCCAGCATTCAATCTATTGTCCACCTTTTCCCTCCCTCTGTCTGAGTCACGAATCAAGCCCGACAATACAAGATCCTGAGAAATACAGCAATGCAAATGCTTTGCAATTCAAACGTAGTCGTTTGTAAATCTCAACTGAAAGCCTGAAATGGTCGGCAAGAAAAAGACACCCGTGAATACACAGTGTTGGACGAGAGTAGTCCCGCGACTCCCGCCTGTTAGTGTTTTTCGGGCCAAACTTATATGGGTCATAGGGTGTTTTTTTTCAGTCAGTCAAAACACAACCGAAATATCCTTGAAATTTCTAAGATATGATAGCCTAAACCCTTTTTTTTTTTTTAAATAAAAGGAACTTATATTAAGAGTTATAGAGGTTTAATGTGAAATCATGTCCTAAAGGTAAACTTCTTTTCACCTTTGGCTTGACAATTTTTGCAGCCTATAATCACTACTTCTACAAAGAGTTAAGGGTTAAAATAAGCTAATAATACCTCCCTCTACAGGTCTCCTCCCCTCCTGTGAACTAACCACCTACAACAAGTTTGACAGCTCAGCCCTTTAGTGCCGATCAGCAGTGGCAGCAACAGACAGCTGGACTTTTCCATCTTTCTCTCGGTTTTATTATTATTTTTTTTAAACTTTTTGTCGGTATGTGTGCCACCCGCGTCTCCTGCTGGCTATGAGGGATTTTATGCGTCCGTAGGTTTCTCCCATCTGGATCCACTCTAGGTTTCTCGTTGGCATAGTTTCTGTCAAATACAACAGTTTTTTTTTTTTTTTTTTTTAAGAGAGCAAACTAGTGATTTATCCCCCCTTAGTCGGGCGTCCCAGAGAAGCTAAACATGTCGCGGGGCGCGGAGGAGGTGAACAAGCTAACAGAGAGCACATTCAAGGTGGGTACTGGTTTGGAAAGGGAGCTGGGAACACAACAGGTGCTACCACGACGGAAGACACACAAACAGAAAAAAAAATACCTCCATACACCTATTTGTGCTTCTCTTTTGTTTGTTTTTGTGACAAAACAGCGTAATTTAACTTTACAAGTCAACCTTCTAGCAGCCAAACGTTTAACAGGTGTTCACCGCGAGCCGCTTTACTTTAATTTCAAGCAGCGCAGTGCATCTGAAATCGAATATGAACATGGACAGAAGCGGCAGTTTAGAGACAGTTTCCCTTCTTTCCTTCGTTTTTTTTTCATAGCTTTCAACACGGCAGCTTGTATGAATGATGGCAAAGTATTAAGTTTGTGTCGTTGCTTTAAATGTGTCGTATTTAAGCAGTCCAGAGGCTTGTGTGGATCCCCCAAGCTAAATGATTAGCCAGGTGTTGGTTTACAGTGTTTAAACAGTTGAGGGCCATTTTCCCAGCAGCTCTGCCCGAGCCCAAACCAAAAAGGTGACTTACTGGAGAGTTGAACCACTGGTTTTGAAGAAAATAGCCCCACCCTAGGTGTGTCGTTTCCTTTAGTGTATGCATCATTTGAGCTGCTCGGGGAATATGTGTCATCCTGTAACTGTGGGTAAATGGCCCTTTGGAAGAATAAAAGGGACAAATGTCCCCCCAAAAACATGTTTCAGCGACCATTTGTTGCTTTCTGATTGCATGCTGGGATTAGATTTAACTGGGATTAGAAAATATTAGGCCAAATATTGAGCCACCAGTTTCCCAGCTGCCACTTCTCCCACTCTGCCTGCTTCACTCCACAGGTGGCACAGGGAAGGAGTAGCCTATAAAGAGACTGAGGGACTCAAAAGGAGACTCCAGGCTTTTCTTACAAACATTTAGCCTACTTTTATGTTCTGGCCTCCTCTTGGGGTAGCCCCCACTGCTCTTTTGGAGTGGTGAAATGCAAGAAAAAAGACTCCAGGTTTAATAATTTAGCTGCCTTTGTGTTTTGTGTGGTAAGATTATACAGCCAGCACCTCTTGCTGTAGCTGCAACACAAGGCTCCTGGTAGCAGGGCTGTTTGGCATAGAAAATACTTGGAAGATATACACATTCCATGAATTTGCGAGAGCTTGACAGAATGACAACTTCTGCTTGTGTCGTTGGATTTATAGATGCTGTAACATAACCGACAAATCATTAAGGTATCTTTTTTTTTTTTATCACCACCAGAGTGATTTATGTGTTGCTGACATGCCGCTTACTTTCAAAGGGATAAATCAGAAGTGGCTGATCATCTTGCAGCCAGTTTAACATTGATTGCAGTGACTGGCTTAATGTGGTTGACCAAGTTTAGTCATTGAATGTTTTTGAACGTAAGCTATGACCTTATGCTGCAGTCTTCACAGGGTTTGGACTTTATATAGATGGAGTACATCGTCACTGAAAGATACGAGACAAACAAGCTGTCTTGTTCTCATCACGTCGACTCAATCATCATGAAATGATGACCCCCAGGCACCAACACCCACCAACAATCAGGCATAACTCATTGTCATATTGTGCTGCTGCCTTGTTTTGAGGATGGAGATTTTAGACATTTGCACATATCAGCTGTGCTACTGTGGGAGGCCGGTTCGGTTTTGCAAAGAGTCAATATAATTGATCACGTTGTGGCAGCCTTAGTTTATGTTTTGTTTATTTTATTTTTTTGATAGGAAAAAAAACACAGCAGATCGTGAAGTGACTTTAATTTACATAGCACGTTTATATAAGTGTTCTCCATTCAGGACAATGAAAAAGATTAGAGCTGGTAATGTAAAAAGCAATTCAATTGACTTTATTTCTGTAGCTCCGATTCACAACAAAGGAATCTCAGGACACTACAGATAAAGGAAACATATTCAAATTAAATTCCAATGAAACACTACCCAGTTCAAACTAAGTCCAGTTAATCCCAGACCATTTTATTCCAGTCCATTTCAGTTCAGTGTAATTCATTATGATGGCGTACATGAAATGTGATGCAACCCACAAAGTGGTGGACGGCAGTGGAGAGGAAGAACTGCTTTTAATAGGAGGAGACGTCCAGTTAAACTAGAGACAGGGAGGGCGGCCGGCCATCTGGCTCGACTGTGACTGAAATGTAAAACTACAAGAGAATAAAGTCAATACGTGAGTAACAATACAGTCCACTGAGGTGACTGGAGCCAAAGCTGGAACACAACAGCGTGATGTTGGCATCGTATCCACCCAGTGGCCGTTCAGCCATTTGAATAATCTGCAGTTGCCTTTGAAAAGTCAGCATGGATCGCCCACAGGTTTTAAGTTTCAGTTTAAATTTTGCTAAACATTTTTGACCTCCTTGTCATTATTTGCCAGCCGTTATGTGGATTCATGTTGTGCGTGTGATTTCTTTTTTTTTTTTTTTTTTTTTTTTTTTTTACCTGAAGTAGGTTGTAAGGTCCTGTTAATAACAATCATTTACATGGTTTTAAGAACTGCTGTTTTATTCATTTAGATTTTTTTTTTCCACATTATTCACAATATCCAATGTCACTGTTAGATGGTTCCAGCGTCTCCCTCTTTTGTTTCCAACCACACAGAATGTGATGGAACAGTTCAACCCAGGACTGAGGAACCTGGTCAACCTGGGGAAGAGCTATGAGAAGTCAGTTGCTGGTGAGCGTCTTTATTTCATGGATAAACAGTGGTTTGCAGGATGGATTGGGGGGGGTTATATTAAAGAAATTGTAGAATATTCTGTGGGTTTCAAAAGGCATAAGGGATTCATGACAACTTTATCATCTTCCCAGCAATGACCATGGCAGGAAAGTTGTATTTTGATGCACTGTCTAAGATTGGGGAGAATGCTGCAGTGTCTCCGGTCTCCAGAGAATTAGGTAAGTTTCCATGTATCTGTCCTCTTGCTCTCTGCTGAGATTAAAGAGGAAGACTTTAGACTGTGGAGAAAGCACTGTCTTTCCTGAAATGATTATTTCCATATCTTAACAAAGTTGCAAAATGCTACGGACAGCAAAATTAGATTTAGGTTTTATGTCCTTCCATAATAAGAGCTTTTTGGGAGAATGGGAGGACGGCTGAAGGGATGAAGATTTATGGAGTTCTGACCTGTGGCCCTCTGCTACATGTCATCTCCCATTTCCTTTGTGCCTGCTTCCCTGTCCAGCCACTAGGTTGGGGAAAAAAAAAAAACTTTAAGAAAAAGTCAAACTGACAAACTGAATTATTCACTGTAAACGCAGAAGCTTCAGACGAGCAGCATTTATGTCGGAGCTCTTGTATTAGAATCTGTGGGGTTCACAGAGGTTCCTGATAAAGGCGTCACTGTGGGCATATGAGGTTAATCTGACATCCGTTTGCAAGCTGTTCGGAAGTGTTGGTCTTTTAATAATTTTTTTCCCAACAATTTCTCAAAGACAACAGAGGTAAGACTAAAATAACACGTGTGAGTCATTAATGGGAAGAGTAATCGGCCAAGTTTCTGTGCACTCGATACACAAATCCGAAGGGATCTTTTTGAAGGTTGCAAAAAATAAAGTCAGAGGACACCAGCTGCTGTGTACATCTACAGAGGGGGAAATGCAGATAACTGTTTTCTTTCTCAGAGATTACTTTAATGTCTTGGAATATCTGGGATACTCTCATATATCTGGGAAGATGCCGGTTAGTTAGGTGTGTTGGAATGCCCACTTAAACCCAAAGCAGCTGGTGATTTGTATCGTTTTAGCAATTTTATTTTTCAGTTTTACTTTCCAGTCAACTGTAGCATAAGTATTCCTCAGACGAGGGTATTTAAATGTCAAAATGTAGCCACGTGTGTCCTTCAGCCTTTCAGTCGAGCAGTTTCTAGGCATGCGAAGGAAGAAAAAAAAAATCTTATATTTATATATATATATATATGTGTGTGTGTATATGTCCATTAGATACAAAATAAACAAGTGAAAGTTATTTACAAAGTATGAAACAAATCACAAACATTAGCTATTTTGCTTTTTATGTTGATGGACGATAAGGTGTCTCTAATTATCTCTCTCTTACTTACAGCAGCAGTTAAGTTTGGACACCCTCGCCCATTAAAGACCAACCCAAAAGTGTGTCAAAAACACACACAACTTCGGGTGTGTTTCGTAGAAGTTCTACTTGGATTAATTCCACGGAACACTTGGGATTTGTATGTGATTGAGTGTGATGGGCCTGGGAATACGCTGGCACCGGGTTTGTTTGGTCCTCTGTTTTGTTCCAGGCCAACTCCCCAAGCTTCGGTTCCCACAAGTTAATTTGTCTGGCATCCTAACTCACTGTCACAAGAGGCACACTTTGATTTAACCACTGTATGCCTCTCGTCTCCCCTGGTGATTAGTAGCAAAACTGCTAATTAAATTCAGCAGCATGATGGAAGATCCACCTGGTGTTGTGCTGGTGTCACTTCTTTGGCACAGCTACTATGTGTAACCTCCATCCTGCATATACTTCACAGGTGGTTCTAAAAGTAAGCCGTTGACTCCTTTGTGATAAGCTTAAATACTTGCTGGCTACTCTTTAAGATGTGTCTTTGACTCTATAGGGTGTTTTGTCACTTGGAAAAAATAACGTTTTGTTAAAAGTCTCCACTTACTCACAAAAGCCAACTGGAGTTGACTAATTATCCTAAACGGTCATAATATTGATATTAAAGTTGGTTAATCGTGTCGGTAAAGTAGATTCACAGGTTTGGGATGTGAATGCATGCGTGTTTTATCCGTCAAAATGAATCGCAACTGATTAGAGGCCAAACCTTCCCAGAATTAGCTTGTTCTCCTGTTCTCCTGATAGTGTGGTTAGAAGTGTTCTATCATCTGACTGTTACATTTGATAATGCTGCCTTGTGGTGCAGGGAGGTGTGATTAGTCAAAAAAATTGAATTGAGTTGCAGGCCTATTCTAGTTTTTCATTAGAAGGCTGTAAAATGTGTCCTGTGTGCAGAAGTTGCACTCTATTTTTCTTCTCATGCTGGGGTTTCATAACAGAAAAATCCTCGATTACGGCAGACGTGTCTTGTCATGAAAGCTAATCGATGTTTACAACTGGCCAGTGTTTCTCACACATGGGTTTTTGTCCTTCAGGTATGGAAACGACTTGCCAAGTGCATTTGGCATGAATAAAATTCACTTTCGTTAATGTCAGAGAACAGCACCATCCACAATAGATCAGTGTCTGGTGTATTTATTGAGGCCTGCCACAATGTTTTTATGCCTCTATCCAAGAGTCGGAGGCTTCAACAGGTGGAGAACTGGTTCACGTGCCGTTTTTCTGAGCTCACTGGGGGCGAAGGGCTGAAAAAGAAAGTATTTCGGCAGCTGCAGTCAAAGATTGTGGATCCGACTACATTTCTCAGCTATTTCTTTGTCAAAAAGTGCAACATATGTGTTTGCCTTCACTTTGCTCCTCGCTGGTGCTTCGAATAGAATTTCTGTCTGTGGAAAACGCTGGAGGCAGACCAGATTTTCACCTGCATTTGACGCTCACGTTCACCCAGGGGCTGCTGCTGACGGCTGCTGATTCAGAGCTCATAATCAGATCTTAAACTCATGTCCAGTGCAGCTTAAAATGGGCTTCCGGTTATAGGAAATGGAGAGGAAATGACGGGAGGGACATAAACTGTTCACTGAAATCCCTGCCGACCTAAGAGAATAAATAAATAAAAAATGTGTTGATTTATTTATTCATTTATTACCCTTTTATCGCCTCATTTTTATCTTCTTTAAGATGAAAGCTAAATATTCCTTGGGGTGACCTTGGCACACAGTTGGCATAACTAAACAGATTATTGTGAGGGGAAGTTATGTTCAGACTGCCACTTTCACCTCTGACTCTGGTGCCCACTGATCCTCACAGGAGGGACGCAGAGGGAGAGATTGTGTGGTCTCATGACAGATCAGTTTAGTCTGTCATTATGCTGGATTATTTAGTGCAGCAGATGATTAAATACCCACCACAAACAGTCTTGTTTATTTGAATGACCTGGGCCTGTTAACCCAAATGCATTGTAGTGGGAGTGTGCTCTGAACATCACTGAAACCCAGTGGTCTCAAACTGAACCGGTCAGGATGTGATGCTGTCAGAGTCCCCAGGCCAGTCATATAAACAAGGCAGTCTCCATATTGTCACTGAGACTTGCTTATGGATGTAGTGCAGCTGACCTCTCTGATACCCGAGCTCCTCTGACACATTGCCAGACACCAGATACTATTGAGAGGCATTGGAGGACCGGCACACCTTTTAATTCTTTTATCCTACCGCCTCCTTCCCCGGTTAACACAAGTATCTGACTTCTCGTGTGGAAGGGAGAGAGAAAATAAAAGCCGGGGCGTACAGTTTGATCCGACCTTGTTGTATTATTGCTTTAATTGCGTTTGAGTCGATGCAGAGCCTCATGCTGCTGGGTGCGAGTGCGTTGCTCCTCGGGGGAGGTTACACTAAAGGAAAACCAAAGCTGTTGCTCCCAAAATGAGAGATTCCACGACTGCGAAGGATTTCTGTGCCCACACTGAACTTAATCTCCTCCAGCCTTGTCTTTTTACAGCAAAAATAGTTTTTATGGACGCTTCATGGACACCAACACACAAAGCCCACTTTACATAATCCAAACATGTTTGCATGATGTGTCAGGTCGCTCTCACTGATGCCAGGATTCTTCTGTCCACAGTCATAAACAGTGGAGGAACTGCGGGACTCTTTGCATGCTACTGGCAAAGTGTCATCAAAATGGCCTCAGAGGGAGGATGGAGTTTTCTGTTTTCTCATTTGTGCACATTCAGTGCTGTTTATTTAGCCATCGGACTGTATTAGCTTCATTTTCCTCCACTTGTTCCAGTTTATATCCCCCTCCATAAAGACCACCTTTTTAATGGCTCCTGTAGCTATCCAGTGCACTTTGTACTGCTAAGTCATGCACACACAGTCTCATCTCTCTGAATATCGAAGATTGTGAGAGGAAAACAAAGATGTTTCTTCTCTATTTTAGGAGTGCAGAACACGGACAACATTTCTTGTTTGACTGATGAGAAGGAGAAGAGAACTGATTTTAAATGACTTGATTGTGTTTCAGAAGCTCAAACAAAAGACATCAACCAAGTTTCTGATGGTTCTTTATTTTTGCTTCCACGAATAGCTCAGCCCCCTACCACAAACATAAAGTTCCGTCACCCGATCAGATGCTATATTTTGTTATTTGACTGTTTTTAGCCCTCGCTGCTGAACAGGACCTTCTATGTCCAGCTCTTAGTCCGGCCCGACTTCCAGCCTGAGCAAACAGGGCTGCAGGCAGCCAGTCTGTGTTGTGTGGGTTTATCTCGGTGTGGTTTTGTTGGCTAATGGCGGTGGGTTGTTTTTGGCATTATTCTCATTCTGACGCACTTGTGCTCTCACAACTTGCTCGAATGAGCACACCTGTTGCCCGGCAACGTTTTTGTGCAGATCGTGACGAACAATAAACAAATGAGCGTGAACTGCTGGAATGAAACTATTGATGCCTGTGACGTAACCAGTTACCGTTTCTTCTTCCCCGTCAGTAATTCAAAACATTTTTAGTCCCATCATTGTTCGGATGTACAGCAGGGATATGTTGCTTAAGTGCTTTGCAAGTAAACCTGTTTTTCCAGTGTTTGACCAAATACCACACCTGACATTTTGAAGAGTGTTCTGATGAGGGGACTTTAAGGTCAGGTGGTGTTGGACATTCAGTCCTTGGCAGTTAGCTTGGCCATTTTAGTGCCTGTTTTTACTCTTAATATCTGCTATAGGGTGGTGGAGCCTTGCTATTTGCTAACATGTCTTCTACTCTTTTTCTTTCTCCCAGTTTTCTACCTCTAGCCATACACAGCACTCAAACACACTCATCACCACTTTTCCTAAACGTAACGTGCCCTCTGCCTCACTGTGCACCGTAGGACGCTTTCTGTTCACCATAGCCACCCTAACCCAGCCTCTACAGCTTCTGTTCTTTCAAAATGCAGATTAGCTGAAATGATCTTGTGTCTTTTATCTGCTGGTTACTGTTTGTATTGTAACAGCAAGTCTCACCATAAGTCAAAGCAGGGCAGGGAAGGGCAGTGTTTAAATTCCGATGAATGTACAGGTCACAGTGATACATCCGCCTGCCAGCATATTGAATAGCTGGCATGGATTTGCACGGTATGTCTCATCAGAATGATGTTGGGGGGGGTGTATTTTTTTCAATTGAAAACATGTATGTAGTATTGTCTACACACTGTAACAAATATGCACTTTGAGTAAAAGTGTTTATTAAACTATCAAAACGGGTTATCTTTAAGAAGGCCAAGGTCTTTGGTTTGTAATTCAAAAACAGGAGTTGTTTGTTCCACTGTCTCAAGGTTCCTGCATTAACACTAGTGTGCGTGTGTGTGTGTGCGTTACAGCTTTCGGCTTCAGAGCGGGGGAATAGATGCTATATGCCGTCTCAAGTTCCTGCTCTGAAGATATGCATCCTGCTTCTTTATGTAACACAGTATATAGAGGATGTACAGTTACTGTGTATACCTTATACTTCGATTTATTAGTATCTGTTTTAGGATAACGGATTCTCCGTTTTTTTTCCCTTTTCGCCTCCAGCGGTAAGGTGATCTCTTTTTGGTCAAAGTTGTCTGAGAGGTGTTTAAAAAAAAATAGTGATTTTTTTTTTTTTTTTTATTATTTTTATTTTTATTTTTTTAAAAGCATCGCACCAGCTAGTCGCTCTCTCTCTCTCGCACACGCAGAGGCCTTGTCAGTCAATAAACCACGCTGCCCTGGATAGAGACTGCTCTTCCTACTACATAATACTGTTGAGTCCAAATGTTTGGTTTGTTTAAGTGATTGAATTATGGAAGAATGTTGCTGTCGCTTGTCTTGTGTCGTAAACTCGGCGCATCCTTCCTTCCCAGGAGCGCGCTCAACCCCTGAAATTCGGTACAGTATGTTAGCTGCTCTTGTTTAGAGGGAAAGAGCAATGGCACATTCACAGAGTTGTTGGGAGGGTCGAAGATGGCAGAGAAGCGGTCTTTGGTTCACAATAAAGGGGAAAACAAGTTCATTTAAACTTTAGTTTTAAGGAGATGGAACTAGCAGAAAGTCTGTTCAAAATCTGCTACACTCTAGTAGCTGCATCACAAAGCAACATAACCAATTTATTCAACCATTCACAAAGTGGTCTGGAATGCAGCGAAGCAGTGTAAAGTAACCTGAAAACGGAACAACCATCTCAAGTGGAGCATTTAAGGTTGAGCCCAGTCTGTTAGGTTTCAACGCAGGTATGGGAGAAGCGCTTGGCTGCTTACATTTCTTCGGTCTGATTTATCATAACCACAATCCTAATACATTAGGATTAACATGGGGTGGGTGGGTGGGGGGGCGCAACAGTAGATTTAGTTTTTCTGTGTTCCATAATCCTAATTTGATTGCTTTTGTGAGCTTTATGCAGATACACAGTGTTATATTTGTGGCTGCTTTTCATCTGAGCCCTCTTTGATTACGGCGGCAGAAGGTCCAGTTTTTCAGGTCGAGGCATTTCTCTACATTTACATTTCTCTTTAATGTCAATGAAAGACAGCCTTTGTAACCTCAGTGGCTGATGACAAATATCATCGTATGTTGTTGACTCGTTTCACTGTCATACAGCGCATACAGTCTTCACTGTGCTCATTGTCGGTGCACTGCGTCTTTATTTGATGCTCAGTATATTTACATAAGCTCAATCCAACTCTCAGCCCAGGAAAGACAGAAAAAAGAAAAAGTAGATAAATAACAGAAGCATACAATTGAATTACTGCCAGCCTGCCAGTCCTCTGACATTAACGTCTGGATTTATCTTTCCTCCCTTGTTCTTTCCCTCTGGCAGGTGTAGTGCTGATGGAAATCTCAGAGGTCCATAAAAAGGCTCAACTTGAGCTGGAGGAAAATGTGAGTGCTGCATATGTTTTTTAGGCTCACATACATGCCTGCTGTAAATCCACGTGTCATCTAATTGCGCTGTAATTGCATTGCCTCACTCGACTGCATTTTGTCAGATACTCTCACTCTCTAAACCTGTTGCTCAGTATATTTCCACACAGCTCCAAGCTAAGCCTCGGGTCACAGGGCATGATTTAGCGACACAGTAGTTTTATCTCCTGTTCCTACAGATAGACACAGCCTTGCCGTCTTTCCCACCTATATCTTTCTACAGAAGCCTTGTGGACGGGTAAAAGGTTACAGGAGGTGGCTGATGATGGGAAACGGGTTTGAACAGTAGGAGCACCTGTGGCTCTGTTTCCTCTCTGAGAGCAAGCAAGTCTCAACATGCTCTGCAGCGACCGCAGCTGGAAATGTTGCAATTACTGTACCTATACAAACTGCAGTCTCATACTGGAGATGCTGGAACATACAAATCAATCCAGTTACATTTAAAAAATAAATCAATAATAATAATTATTTGAATTAATTTAGAATTCCTTTTTTTTTTTTTTTTTTTTCCCCTTTCAGTACCCGACTGACATCACCTCACCACTTTAAAGAGCTTTTAGAATGTTTTAATGGTTAAAGCAATATTATGTTCATTCAGTGTTGCCCATTTTTAATGCTTGGGGAAATTCAACAATGGCCGCATGAAAATAGCCCGTTAAGGACGAGCTGAGAGGCAGAAAAAGTTGCGATGCACACCTCTGAGACCGTGTTGCCAGCAGCACCGGTGGGTGGGTTGTCTCCTAATTGGACTCCGGTTTGTGAGTCACCGCAGCGACTCGGCTCCCAGAAAACAACAGAAGAAAACCTTTTAGTGACGTCGCCGCTGTCTGTTATGTGCTTGACACCGTCTCCATGGTCATCTGCGTGTGTTCAGAAATGGGGCTTTCCAAATAGCTGAAGCAGCCATTGTGGGAGCAGACGCTGTATTTCTGTCTGCGATGAGGGGAGCGCTTTGACGCCCTCGGACAAATGAGAGCCAGGGAGAAGCCTATGGGCATTCCCACGCTTTGTTTCTGACTCATTCATAAGAGCAACCGAGGACTCGGCTTTCACCCCCACCCACAAGCACCAGCACACTGTGAAAGATCACTGTCCCTTTTTCTCTGAGACTTACTGCATATTCCCCGTCAGTTTTTGTCAGCTCATTAGCCACCAATGTTTTCTTTGCTTTTTTTCTCCCCCTTGTCTTCCCCTCCTCCCTTTCACCTGAAGTTTAAGAGATTCCACAAAGACATAATAACCGAGCTGGAAAGGAAGACTGACATGGATGTCAAATACATGACTGTAAGTAGTTTCCGTGTATGTGAGTCTACATGTGAGTCATACTAAATCAACAGCACTCCATTACCCCAGAATCAACAAATTCTGAGAGCAAAGGCATAAAACAGATGATAATGGAGGTGCACAAAATATCTGCATATGGTGTAAAATGCTCGGATTTCTGCCAACTGTGATCACGAACAGTATGAGCCGCTTAAGAGGATCACTTAGTGACGTGAGAGTTTTATTTACATTGGAAAAAAAGCGCTGTAATTTCACGGTGTGCAGCGGTTCAGGGCTATAATGTTCTGTAATTATGACTACAGGCTTGGTAATTAATTTCAAGTGACTGTGTCAGCCACACAACGCAAAAAAGCAACAAAAAAAAATTCCCCATTGTCGTTGTTTTGTGATATTTCTGCAGATAAGTCAACAAATGTGTCATTTTAGGCAAAGCTCTGTGTGTGATTATTAATAAAAAAGTTATTTCTCTCTCGTGTCAAATGCATCTTTGCCATATTGCAGACAGAGAGCATAAATGAACACGTCATCAAACGTTTTGTAGAAATATTCACAACCAGGAAACGGGAAACTTGAATACGTGTCCTACGGATACAGCAAAACTGTTTTTGTAAAACTCATTCTTTATTCTCTGCATGACAAATATTCTGAGCTTTGTGTTCTGGCGTTCACATGAACCATTCCTCTGACCCAGGCCACGTTCAAGAGATACCAGGTGGAGCACAAGATAAAGCAAGATTCTCTGGAGAGGTCCCAGTCAGATCTGAAAAAGCTAAGGAGGAAGAGCCAAGGCAAGAACGCCAACAAGTACGAGAACAAGGAAAGCGAGGTGAGATGAACGCAGAAACACCCACACACGTGTCCTGAAGCGTCCTGCGCGGACGCGCTTCCTTTTAAGCGCACACATGCGTCTTCATATTTACGCAAACACAATTACCCAGATGCTCTCATTCATACATAAACTTTGACACCTGATACGCAGCATGCCAGAGCCGCTGTAACAGTAGTCGGGGATGGAGTGTGAAGTGTCTGGTCTGTGCAGTCGTGCAGGAGAAGATTCTTGTTTGTTGTTGGGTTTCTTTTGTCTGCTCTATGAATACACCCGTATGCTGTCGTCTCTCTCTCGCACCTTCTTGCTCGTCAGGTTGCCGCACACGTGCACTGACGAAACCACAAACAAGTGGAGGTGCCCAAATGTTTACTAAACCGTCTACTTTTAAGTTGCTGTATATGCATACACGTATCTGCAGGGTGTGCAGTGATTCAACCTGCTCCCCAACTCATAGCTGCCAGTCATCTGATTATGAACATCCTAACAACCATGAATAAAGATGTTTTTCTCCATTAAAAACTTTCAGGTCTGATACAGAAGAGGAAGTAGTCATCTTGAATTTCCACAGGCCTGGTCTTTGTATTTTGTCCAAATTTGACCATTAATCTGTCCGTGCTCTTAGTCAAATACGATCCATTTTGGGAGAGGAAAAATAAAAATAAAAAACGGAGTAATTGTTACCACAAGTGTTTTACCGCACTGGGCGCAGTTATTTACTGTGGCTTGTTAGATCATCGTAGTAGATTGAGGTAGTTATCCCACAATGCTGCCACACCCCGAGCAGTGACGGCAGAGTGAAAACTGCAGGCGAGTTTATTCCCGAAGTTGCGTCGCTGAGAGCACAGCAGGTCTTGCATAACCCGCCTGCCATTGATCCTGTCAGGTAGCTTGTCAGCCGAGGTTTTGCAAGTGTGTTTTTGTGTGCGTATTTAAGTTTTTTTTTTTATTCTGTCAACACAGTCTACCATTCCCTGCGAGAGAAAGGCAGGACTGGAATGATCAAGGAAGTTTTTAATTTTTTTTATTTCTATAATCAAGCTCCTCCAATTTCAGAATTATAATATCATTTGTTGATTTCCTTCCTCTTTTTATTTTTTATTTTTCCTCCTCTCCCATGTTCTTCCACCTTTCCCTCCTCTCACCTTCCTCTGTTCTCGCTTTCCTTTTCACCCCCCTGTTCCCCGAGCTCCCCAGCAGACCTAGAGTCAGACTGTTGACTTGCTGCTGTGCTCTCTTATTTGAATTTAAGGCCAGGCATTAGGATTTGGAGACCCAATAGACAGCGTGATGTGCCTGTAAACAGGCAGACAGGATGTAAGGGCCCTGAGACAGGAGCTTAAAGCACCAGATGATTTGCCAGACAACAAAGACACTTCAAAGAGACATAGAACGGAAAGAGAAAAGACAAAGATAACGTAGGAGCACTGTCATAATTGTCAATGATGAAATCGGTTCAACTTGAAAAGAAAAACAAAGATTGAGTTGTGAATCAAAGCCTTCCACATTTCAGAAGGAGACATGAAGGATTATTCCTTTGAGGAAGTGTACATTTTTTCCCCTTATCTCTCTGTTGCCATTTGCCTAAATCCTGTAGCCCAGGATCAATATAGGTTTACCGTAACAACAGGCTCACTGCAGTCTTGACACATGTAAACAGATTTAAAGGTTGTGTCAAAATGGTAGAATAGTAGAATTGAAATTTAAGATGCTCTACCAAAGTTATTTAGATACAATTCTTAGAAAAACAAACAAGCACAGAAAGTACTTAAAATGCAAATGTGGTGTTGAAATTATCAGTAGCCCACATTGATTACAAAGACGAGTAGTGAATAAGAGATCAAGCGTTTCCGCTTTGTTCGTGGTGGCGTTCGCCTTCGGGAGACGCAGGTCTTGTTTGTGAAGCAGAACAGAGTTGAAATAACCGTCATTAAAAAAAAAAAAGAAAGAAATCCTCAAAAAAAAAAAACTGCAGATCCTTGATCAAACATTTTATTTTCTGTGCATTTTGATCAAAGTGCAATAACGTCGGCCCTACTTTCAAGAACGGAGCTGAGACGTTAACTTTGTCTCATTTCGCACTGTTGTGATGATGGAATCCTTTAGAAAAAAAATTTATATTGCAGGTTTGTAATTGCGACACATGGAATTAAACTGGCATGAATTTATAAATATCGATGGTTTCTAGAGGTCCATCAAACATCAAAGCAGGAACATCAAAGTTTCTGTGAGTCGGTGTGCTGCTGTAGTAAAACAGTTACAGACGACTTAAAGGGACCCATATTTTCTTTTTCTTTTTTTGTCAAGATCTGCCATAAAATTTGCAGTTTGAAAAATGGAGGCACAAAAGGGGGACATAAAGGGTTGATGCCGTTCGTGTAGAGAGGTGCATGTTTGCCTGTGAAATTTGCATCTGCTTGTTCGTTGAACCCACAAAGGGAAGCCTGTTGTCGGGTTGTTGTGACGGAGATGCCAGCGGATCTGGATGGACAGG
This sequence comes from Odontesthes bonariensis, assembly GCF_027942865.1. Taxonomy (NCBI): domain Eukaryota; kingdom Metazoa; phylum Chordata; class Actinopteri; order Atheriniformes; family Atherinopsidae; genus Odontesthes; species Odontesthes bonariensis. The sequence goes on from NC_134526.1 coordinate 17,346,672, forward strand.
CTGCTGTCGGACCTTCTGGCACTGAGCCCACAGTCAAACAGACAGAACTTTTTGGCCTAAGATTATGTCTTCAGTACCTAGACTTGTCACGGTGCACACTGGGCTTGTTAAAGAGCGTATTCCACTGTCATGGAAACGGTTACGTCAACGTTTCGGTTTAAGCATTTGATTGAAATGAGTTTTTACACCCTCAAATGACTTTTATGTTTGAGTTAAACTCAATACTGTGATGCCGTCCTTCCAAGTGGCTGCTACAATGTGCTGTTTGTTTCTTGGAACGAGGTAAACAGTAGATGCAAAAGACGTTTAACCCACCACAGCCTCCTGGTAAATAAAGCCCTCAGTCATTTAAGGATTTACAAGATGAGGACTGTAGTGAGAGCTGAATAAAGAAGGTGTGTGTCATGGTGTTAACAGCCGTTACAGGCGTGCCAGCTGCAGCCAGTTGGATGAGATATGGATCTGGCAAGAAGCTTGCACAAGAAATCAGGGACAGTGTTAAAAGGAGCTGAATTAGTCAGCACTGTAATCTGACTGTGCTGTACATCACTCTTTTTCAGAAAAGAAGTTCAGAGCCACTCAATTATTACATGCTAGAGAGGTAGGTCCCCACAGGGACTTTTAGGCCTAGGATTTGAACTTGTTAACAGTAGCATCAGTCATATGCATGGCATCTGCCTTTTCTGGAAAAATGTGAGGTTTATCGCCATCTATGTCCTGCATGAAAATGAAACCTCTCTTTTCTTCTCTTGCATCCATTTTCACTTCCACGCACACAGCCCTCCTGCTTTTTATAAGCCCAGGCTGTCTGTGTAGATAAGACGGAGCCTCTCTGAGACTGATGTCTCCTGTCCCCTCTTCACGCTGCTGCTCTGTCCTTTCTCCAAACACCACTCCCTGCCCTGTGTGAATACAACAAACTGTAAGCTAACAAAACCCGCTCCCCTGCATGAGGGAGATTACGATTTTCAGAAAAGGACCGCTCCTTCTATGTAATTCCCACTTGTTGGGACTGTGTGTACATGCTCAATCAAAGGCTCTCTGTGACTGCTCGACATGTGCGCCGCGAGATAAGAGTATCAGATGATCTCCAGGAGATGCTAGCTCGTAGGATGAGACTCGACCATAGTGAAACCTGTTGATTCAGACTGTTTTCAGCTGTTCATAGACATCCATATATATTTGAAACTATGGGAATTGTTTTGATCCACCTTAATATGTGCCTGCATGTTTTTAGTGCCTGGAAACATTGACGAGCCGACAGACGGACATGCAGTTGTTCATCGCAGACGGCTTTAAGGAAGCTCTGTTGGAGGAGAAGAGGCGCTTCTGTTTCCTTGTCGACAAACACTGCATCCTCACGTATCAGTTCGCCTCCTTCCACGAAAAGGTACGGGCCACCCCTGACCCGCTGTATTCTTGGAACAAAGATGCAAGTTTGGTTTTCCTGCTGTGGAAAGAAAAAAATAAATAAAAAATTGTTATAAGATTTAATGTGAGGTTTAAAAAAAGAAGTGAAAAAGGCTAATAATGTTGCCATGTGATTATTTATTTGTCAAAACGAGACTCTGAATAATATTATTTTCTGGACAGAACACCTTCTTTTTGTATCTCGAATCATAATGTAGAACATTTCATTCCAAAGCTCACAGTCTCAGGAGCCACAATATACCACGTTGCCATAGTGACAGAAATGTGTGCACGGCTTCTGCTGATTACTCATGTTTTCTTTTAATATCTTTTCTTATTTCCACGGCTGCCGAATAGGCCAGAGACATACTGACGGGAAAGCTGAGCAGCTGGCAGGACCAGTGCAACGATGCCACCGACATGCCCGAGAGTGTTTTGTCTATGATTGAGGGACTCCGCGCGCCAGTTACTATCACACCACTGCCTTCCCCGTCCCCATCACGGCACAGCGTGGTATGGCAGGAGGGATAAGGGGACAATCAAAGAAGTCTTCACATAATCGATACCGCATGTTAACGTCTTGGAGTGCCGTAGTACAGTTTCCCTTTTTGCATACTATGGTAGAGATCAATATCCTGTCAGCACAAGATGGAGTTATTCATTTTACCTCTTAAAGAGACAATTGCACTGTGTTTTTCTGTGTAGGATGACATATCAGTGATGAGAAAACTCTTCATTAAGTATCTTCTGTGCTGTATAAAGACCTAAATGCCGTGTTGGCTCTGGCACGTCTTTTTAATCAGACCATTTCAGTGGGTGCTACAACTACCACATTCCTGCCGGGTGTTGTGACAGAATATATGTGACTAAAAGTGTGAATAAAAGTAACGCTGCTTTTATACCCACGGATTTGCCAAACTGCTGACATTAATGATTTTCTCGTGGCAGAACATCACTCCACCGGCTCCACCTCTGAAGGCTCAGACCAGTCCTCTGGCTAACATGTTCGCCCAAGATAACACTGGCGTATCTAATTCTACCAATAATGGCCCAGGTAACGTATCATTGGTTTTCATTAGCACTTCTGTTTCCGCTGCCCTGGCTTTGAACTTTTCAACACGAGAGTGTAATTAAAATAAGTGTTTGTTCTTTCCTGAAAGATAAGTTGCTTACATCCTACCTATAACAATATCAATGAGCGCTGGCCTCACTTGGGTTTGGATTATACTGTTGTGTCACTTCTTTCTTTGCAGTTCTGCTGCCCTTTGATTTAAATCCAACCGACTTTGATGATCGTTACTTTCTGTTATGTGCAACCATGAGGTCACCATATGTACACAAAAGCATTGTTATCTATTGGGTTGATGCTGGAAATGTTTTCCATTGGGCAGTGGCTGATATGTAATCCGTTGATCTCTCATAGAGCCACCATCGGGTCATATTTTCAGTTTGTCCAGTCCTTTCATTTCAGATGAAATAACTGAAAATGAAATTCCTTACATTTCCCTCGGGATTAATAAAGTATCCATCTATATATCTATCTTATAGAAACTGATATTTCCGTTCAATTTTCCCAAGTGCTTAGTGATCAATTCTTTTCTTTTCTATTATTATTAGAGTCTTTTGTGATCTTATTGTTGTAGTGTTGTTGTTTTTTTTTCCCCAGACCATGGGAACAGTGAGGAGAACAACCTTGCCAGGTCTGTGTCTGTCGCCACAGGCCTCAACAATATTGTGAAGAGACCACGTGTGCGCACCGTCTTCCCCCACACAGCTGGCAACAACAGCACACTGCTCAGCTTTGACGAGGGCGACATCATCGTTCTGCTCATCCCTGATGAGAGGGATGGGTGGATGTATGGTGAAATGGAGAAGAATAGAAAGTAAGTGTAACTATATATAAGCCACTTGCATTTAGCTGATTAGGTTACCAGGACTACAGTATGGGGTCTGGTAAAGCTTCACACCTAAAAATAATCAGGTGCACGTACCGGAATATAAACAGGACGAATATTATCCGAGGCGAAAAACATGCAGTGAGGGAGCTCCAGGGATGTTATGGGTACGCCATCCTTTATGGAAGCCAAGTTCAGTTTAAATATCATTAAAAGCATCGTCACTTGTCGGTGAAATCTTTTTCAGTCGAGCTGCAGTTTCTTTGTGGTGTTATTGTGCTGTTGATGGAAGGGGGAAAAATAAGAAAAAAAGATTTGGTTTCCACCTGTACCACAATTATTACCAACACTTAACTGTTCAGGCGCTCTTTCCAAGACTTCTATCAAACCAACTCAAGCACAACAAGTAATAATGGTATTTATCATTGTAGGTGGCATTCACTGCTTCTATTTAAGTACTGCAGGTATTCTTAATGCTCCTACTGCTACTTCTGATAATGCATTGATACCTGCTGGAAAAAGAGATGATCCTATCATTGAGGAAAGGATGTTAGCTTCCGTCCCCCACCACTAAAGTCCACTCAATGAGGGAGTGAGTGATACCCTTGTGCTCACAGGACCGCACCTCCATACCAGCATGTTTTTCCTCCTGAAGATACTGTTCTGTGTCTTCTCATCTGTGGCTGAATTTGACGTTTTTGAGAAGTAAAATCCACATCATAATCACATAAATAGTGGGATAATAGTGAGCGCGGTAACAGTGGGACTCTCCTGCGCTAACTGGCCTAATTGTTAGGCTAACCGTGTGCATTTACTGACCTGACTTCAGGCGTGTCAGCGTTGGCTGAGCTGGAACCTTCACTGATAAGGGAGTCAAAATAAATCATGGCCTGAGGGTGGGATGTACAGCAGCAGAGCAGAAAAAAAAACACAGGAAATATCCAGAAAACCACCTACTTTCCCACACAGAAAGGCCCCAGCCCAGCCCACCCTCCCAATGCCTGCGATGTCTCACTTTATAGAATAAGGATTTGATCTGAAGCCCAAGGAGGTGTGTGTGTGTGTGTGTGTGTGTGTGTGTGTGTGTGTGTGTGTGTGTGTGTGTGTGTGTGTGTGTGTGTGTGTGTGTTTGAATGCTAATCATTCATCAGGTTTGATCTTTATTATTATCAAGGGAGCTTACCTGGCAAATACATCCTTGTAAAATTGATCAAGGGCAAGTAGGAGTAGTTTCAGTTTCTCCCAAAAGTAAGGCTGCCACAAAGTAAAACTTTGTTCTTTTTTCTCGCTGCTGCTGGCGGTTTGAGCTGAAATTCCCAAAGGCTGTGTTACTAAATTGTATTTCATCGTGTTTATCAGAGTAACATCTCTGAGGAGATGGGCCTCAGGTCCCACAGGAAGTTTGGTTTTGATGCATTTGGGTCTCTCGCTGGGTTTGCCTTTGTAATTAATTAGCTATTGATAGTGTATCCTAGCAACTCATCTGACAACTCCTAAACTGATTCAGCTACCACTGCTAGACTGAATATTGTTGGATACATTTGAATCCGATAAGTAAAGAAACATGCTGGTTTATAAGGTTATAAACCACAGCGATCGATAAAAATTTTCTTTAGCATCGCAGTGATTACATTAACTTGATTCTCACTGAAACCGTTCAGTGGCAAATGCTGGCAAATGCTAACAAATGTACTGGAAACGAACATGTTTTCTCAGTGAAAGCCGCATCCTAAGTAAACTTGAGCAATTATTAATGAGTGTGACTAAGTAAGCGTGTTTTCCGGTAGGTCTAAAATTTGTTTAAAGCTGAAATTTTCTTTTTTCTTTTTGTGAAAACAAGATAAGGTTGGTGAATGGTTGCCTCAATTTGAATTCAGTCATTTGAGCAATCTTAGTCCCAGCTGCTATAGCCTGATTATGGGGTTAGAGTAGCCAGCGGTCATCCTAAATACAGTAAACATGCACTGTAAATGGAAGATCAAGGCCACACCCTTTTCCCTGGGTGTGCAGACGCATTTATAGAGCTCATCGTTTGACTCGCTACCCCGTATTGGGGAAAAATTTCAACTATAAAAGTACTTGTCTGTAATCACTGGGAATGATTTGTAAACCATCAAATTGTACCATTTGATGTTTCTTTTGATGATTCTGATGATTCTTCAAATCCAAGAGATCGTGGAGACGTATTTGCTATGAGCTTATATTCACACACTATGTAGGCAGGAGACGACTCTCATGGCTCTTCACCGAAAGTTTTTGGTGTGGATGAAGAGAAGCAGGCTTGAACTATCTCTTTCTCCCTTCTATTTGGTCTTTAAATTCAAAGAGTGCAGAGCAAGAGCTCCTCATCTATGACTTTGAATGATTTCCCTGAGCCAGAAGCTGAGAGCTGGTAGGCACCACAGACGTAATCATTCCTAACTTGCTTTCCCGGTTTCTGTGTTTCAGGAGGGGCTGGTTCCCGTCTTCTTACTGCCGCGCTCTGACCGAGCCTCTCATGAATAACAGCAGGTAATGAGACTCCGCATTCCAGCCAGCACACACACACCGGCAGGTTTCATGTTGCAGCCAGCTGTATTGTTGGCAGTGTTTCCTCTAGTTACTCCTATTGACGCGATAACCTTTCTAATCCTATGGGTACTCTCCTATTGCTCAACTTTTGATTCGTGTTGTCCTCGAGTCACATTCTGCATCGGCTCCCTCAATCATTTAGCCGAACAAAACTCACGACATAAAAACTGTCGGATGAGTTGCTTGTTTTGCTATGAGTTTATAGACCCTGGTAAAACTTAAGGGTGTTTATCTCATACATCTATGAAGTCCCTGAATCTTTGAAGTGACTCTAAAATTGGGCACAAGTCCAGAAACCTATCAGGAAACAGGATGTTGTGTGCTGATGAATAGATTTTCTGGTTAAATAAAGAGGGGGAGTTCAGAGAGTTGACTCCAGGCTTTTCTTCAAAGAGACTTCTTGAACTAATTCATTAGATTCTAATATTCCGCACCTCCAGTTGGTCAGCCGCCTATCACTGAAACGGAAACGTTAACACATAACCAGAACTGTGGGAAACTACGCGCACATCTTGCCGTTTTGCCCTCAAGAAGAATTACCACCGTTCGCACGGCTTGAAGTGTTTGACGCAAACTTTAGATTTACTTTGAACTTATTAGGAACCCTAAAGTGAATATACTGCCTGTAGAGATAGGAATACAGGAGCCAGATGATTGCTGCTCATCTCCTACAGCACCTATCTTCTTCCTGCTGTCTGTAGTGAGACTGCCGCCCCATACCGCTGTAGAAGTGTGGTCAACCTCCACCATCAGGACACGGAGACGGATGAGGCGACCATGGTGCTCCCACCAGAGGACTACAGTGACACCTCGCAGCGCAACGCCATCAAGAGCAGCGCGTCATCCACCAGAAGCCTTGCCACAAACAACAACCACCAGTACTCCCCCAAGTGCTCTGCAGCCGCCTCCTTGTCCTCTGATCACAACACGGTGAGTCAGCGAGCCGGCGATCCAGTTTTATGCGCATCCATCTTCATTTTTACAAAGTTACTGAAAGGGTTGGAGTCGGGTGTAAAATGTCAATCTTTGTACAATTAGGCCCCGAAATGTACTCTTCTCTGAACATTGCCGTCTTGTGTCAAAGCTCTCTGCTGTACTGGTCCAAAGGGCATAATGAGGCTGCATCTCACCTGATACCTGCTGCGACGTGGCTACAGTACCCTCAGACGCGCTGCCTTATCTTGACTGCTGATGACATGTACATGTGTGCGTGTGCAGGTGGTGTCAGATGAGCTTCATATGTCTGCCCAGGAAACCTGACCACACTCTGATACACTCTGTGTCGGCTGACCCAGACGATTAAGAAATCAATCATTTTGACTCAAGAAGTCGTTGTCTGTACAGGAAAAAAGATGATGCTGACATGGTTCACCCTTGGTATTTAGACTCAGTGCATGCTAGAGGCTCAATCATTTTTATTATAATTATTGAGCTCATGGTCACATTTCATTTATCTGCCACTACTGCAGGTGTTAAAGCACTTGGTAGTTTGAAAAGAAATTACTTGAAGTCATATTCTATATTAAACTGTCACTGTGTCCTGACAGTAATACGCAACACAAATCTCAGAAGAAATGATGTTTATTTCCTGCCTCGTGCTTCTGATTTGATTTACAAGAATCCACTGGCCCCTGAGTGAAAATCAGCAGTCAGAGGAGGAGGTTCTAACATATGTCAATCACTGCTGCCTGTGTGGTTACTCAGGTTACTAGATGGCTTATATATGACAGCCTCCACTGCAGGGAGAAGCCAGGCAGAGCTGAAGCACAGCAGAGAGGATGGGGGACAGACCTCCAAGTTGTATTTGAGTTCTATTCAAGTTATTTTTCAAGCCAAGTCAACCTTCTTCTTAAGGTTGCCATGTTCTAAACTAATCTTACCAAGACGTGAACTAAAATTAGCATGCAGCACACTTGGTTTCTCACTGGGACAGATGCGGACGTGGGTCAGCTAGCAATATAGTTTTGCTATGCATGTCCGTGTAATTAGTCGACAGTTCATCATAGACGTGTGGATCATGGTAATCCTGGTGGTAGCTGAGGAGGTACGCTGTCTGACTTGCAATTGAAAGTTTGCTCATTCAATCCCCAGCTTCCCCAGTTCGCATGTTCTTGAATAACACACTCAACCCAACATTGCCCCGAGTATAAGTCACTTTGGAGAAAAGTGTCTGCTGAATGAATTAATGCAATTATCTCCCTGATTGTCTATTTTGATCTTAAGCACCTTGTATGTCTGGTATGTTTATTTTTCTGAATGGAGATTGATCCAGGTGCATGTGCAGCTGCAGCACACACAGTTACAAATATTTGGGCTGCATGTGTTCGGCTGTGAAGTAAATTTATGTCACACAAAAACCAAACTGCCTCCAGGCATTAGAAGCTAGACTGATTTAGGATTCTGCTTTACTTAAAGGACCCACCACCTTGGATTAAAAACAGTGTTTTAAGGAAATAAAATCATTAGAAAAGTAAAGTTTTACTCTAAAAACTGGATTCAGACTTGATACCGCAGAAGAAAAAGATGCAGGGCGAGTAGGGCAGAGCTGTGGTGATTGTTAACTGTGGACTACTGATGATGGGGTTCTATTTCATCCCTACTGACCGCCAGAGGCGGTGCTGAAAGCACTGAATGTCCCTTCGCGCATGCGCCGTTCGAGTAGTAATACCAACAGAGTCACACCTGTGACATGTCGGATGATCAATCAGAGGCTATATAGCCTGACGTCATCCGTCACTGCTCCTTTTTCTTCTCGCGTGCGGTTCGCTTACATAGCATCAATCAGAGGCTATATAGCCTGACGTCATCCGTCACTGCTCCTTTTTCTTCTCGCGTGCGGTTCGCTTACATAGCATCAACCGTTCTTGGTCATTTCACCGTTGTTTGACGCCCCATTTGCCTGTTGGCTGGAGCAGCGATATTTCGCCCTCCTAGGGGCTGCGACTGGTTGATCCTTGACCGATCTTCTGTGTGCTGGTGATGGTCGCGTTTGCGCCCCCCCTCCCGACTCACAGCTTCAGGTTGGTGGTATGATTCGCACACTTCAGCTTGGCTACTTAAGGTTAGCCTCTCCGGCTGTTGTTGCACTTTGATTTGTAACGGTAGCGCCTTAACCTACCGCTTTTTCAGTGAAACAGCTGATTGTTTAGTTCTGAACGGAGCTACCGGCGGTAGCATCTGAGTTCTGTTTGCTTTAAAGCTGCAGTTTGCAAGATTTGTTGTTGTCATACGTAAAGTCCTACTTTTTGGCATTTTAAGAGTTTACATGATCTATCAGAACGCTTGAAGTTGAAAACGGTGACCTCCGTAGTCGCAAAATGCAAGAAATGCTTATTTTTTAACCGAAAAATAAAAAGTTATTCAACTTCCTGTCCCGCCCCATCAAAACACATGAGAACTTGTGCACGTCTACGTGCACGCCAGATGCGCGTACACGACTCCTCATTCATCAACTCACCTGTCATTTGCGATCATGGAAGACACAGTAAGTAGACTAGCCCGTAATGAAGTTCAATAGTCTAGATAAATAAGCGTGGGGACGAGCCTACCTTGTATCGCGCGTGCACAATCGGTGATTGACAGGCAGCAGAGCCCAGCTCGTAAACCTGATTGGTTACCTTTTACCGGTCCGGTCTGCAATTTTGTAAACAAACCTGCTGGCTTTGGAGGGACCTAGCGGGACATATAGGGGACCTAGAGAACTCGTTTTTTTTTTTGTATTGGGGTATTTAATGTACTACTTTCAGAATCCCCGGACAGTTCCAGGCATTATGCTTGAAAAAGAGTTGCAGACTGCAGCTTTAATCGATCACGGTGGCATTTCGCCCCCCCTCTCCCGATATTAAACAGCTGATTGTTTAGTTCTGAACTGAGCTGCCTGCGGTAGCATCTGAGTTTTGTTTGCTGTAATCGGCGACGGTGGCGTTTCGCCCCCTCTCCCGATATTAAACAGCTGATTGTTTAGCTCTGAACTGAGCTACCTGTTGTAGCTTCTCAGTTTGATTTCTTTATTGGTGACGGTTGCATCTCGCCCCCTCTCCCAATTTTAGTCAAAGGCTTATCCAGTTAGACTGGGCTACCTGTGGTGGCATCTAAGTTTGATTGCTTTAATCGCTGACGGTGGCATCTTGCCCCCTCTCCCAATTTTGGCTAACCGCTTATTTGGTTTTGAAGTGAGCTACCTGTGGTAGCATCTAAGTTTGATTGCTTTAATTGGTGACAGCTGCGTTTTCGCCCCCTCTCCCAATTTTAGCTAATATCTCATTATTTTGCGCTGAGCTTTAATTGGTGACGGCTGCGTTTTCGCCCCCTCTCCCGACTTTTGTTTTTTGGTTCTAGTTGTAAATTTAATTTACTAATTATGAGTAACTTTATTTGATTCATTTCAGTGCTTTATTTAGATTAGATTTTTCTTGCTAATTTTCTTTGTTAGTTATTTGTTTTGAATATTTTGTTAATTGGGTCACACTGTGCACCTGAGTCTATTTATGTAGGTAGGCACTTAGAGTACCAGCATGCACTGGGGTGGGCCAATGGTTTTTACCAGGGAAAGGGAGAGAGCAGTAGGTTTTCTTTGTTCTTTTTTTTGTTTTATTGTTTTGGAAATAAATCATCAGAAAAACGCAAGAATTCATTTTTGGACATTCATCTTCTTTTGCCTGCGTTAAACCACATCCCCATGGTGCATCAGTGGCCTTTTGATTTAGTTTGGTTTAAGTTTAATTCGTTTTTTATGGACAAATGGCCACTACAGTTGTAGATTGAGCTACCTGTGGTAGCATCTGTGTTGATTGCTTTAATTGGTGAAGGCAGCGTTTTCGCCCCCTCTCCCGATTTTGGCTAACCGCTTATTTGGCTTTGAAGTGAGCTACCTGTGGTGGCATCTAAATTTGATTGCTTTAATTGGTGACGGCTGCGTTTTCGCCCCCTCTCCCGATTTTAGCTAATATCTCACTATTTTGCGCTGAGCTTTAATCAAGTGCAGGCCATACTTCTTCGTTTCATGAAGGAAGAAAGGAGAGCAGCGCGCCGCAGACAAAGGAGACAACGTGTAAGTTTAACTTATTAAACACGCGCCGGTTCTGTCTGTGTGGTATGATGAAACATTTCAGCCGTGATAGCATGACATGGGGCGTAGCTACCGACCACCACACACCTCCGTCAGATGCGTTCCTATAGAACCATGAAAAAACCCGACCAATTACGTCTCCCAAATGTATTACAACAACCCCTGGATACGAATACATGCAGAGCAAAAAAAATTACCGAAGCAATTGGAATTTACATCGCATCTGCTATGCGCCCATATTCCACTGTAGAAGAGGCAGGATTCAGATATCTATTACATGTGCTCGAACCTCGCTACACGCCTCCTTCGGCACTGTACCGAGGTACGTACCGAACCGTGAGTTTTTTTGTACCGTTCCACCCCTACTGGAGGCATACATTGCAGCCACTGCTGCTATACAACGCTCAGATCAACTGTTCTTGTGTTACGGAGGCCCTGGGTTGGGTTGTCCTCCTTCCAAGCAACGCCTCTCCCATTGGATCGTGGGCGTCATCTGCCACGCCTACGCTGCGGGACGCTGCTCCCCACTCGTTGGTGTGAAGGCGCACTCTACCAGGAGCGTCTCCGCTTCCTGGGCAGCCTTGAGTGGGGTCTGATGGAAGCAATATGTGCTGCGGCATCATGGGCTTCCCCGAGCACGTTCACCCGATTTTACGGGGTTAATGTGGCCTCCCCTCATCCTCTGGATCAGGTTCTGCGGCGAGGGTCCTCTGAGCCTTCTCAATGAGGTATTTGCTCTGGATTCCTCGTGACGCCGCTGGTATTAGTCATTCAGTGCTTTCAGCACCGCCTCTGGCGGTGAGTAGGGATGAAATAGAACGAAAGTTACGTATGTAACTACGGTTCTATGAATCCCGGCTGACCGCCAGAGCTTCTCTGTCACTCGGAATCCTTGCATTCCGCGAGAAGATTCTGTAGGAGCAGTGACGGATGACGTCAGGCTATATAGCCTCTGATTGATCATCCGACATGTCACAGGTGTGACTCTGTTGGTATTACTACTCGAACGGCACATGCGCGAAGGGACATTCAGTGCTTTCAGCACCGCCTCTGGCGGTCATCCGGGATTCATAGAACCGTAGTTACATACGTAACTTAAGTTTTTTTAGCTGGTGCTGGTCCATCAAGAGGCATTAACACTGCCATAGATGTGAAAACACGGTCTCACGTTATTTTAGCCATAATTCCAGACACATTTCCCTTATTTACAAATTTCCTTTAATTTGCATTCTATGCAAAGTCACAGGCAAAGTTGCGGTTTCCCTCTACGAAAGCTTCTTAGTTCTCCCCTGCCTGATGAATGTAAATTTATTGCGGTATATCAGGGTCAAATGTACCTACCCTGCCTTTAACATCCTTTACACACCCTCTGCACACACGCCTACGGACCGCCTGTGCCACTGACGCTGTTTATTTAATCTAAACTGTAACATCTCACATCTTATTCGCGTGTACCCGTTTTACCGCACAAATACTTTTGCTTGCCGTGCAAAATGTGCATCACATGCTACCATACAAATACTTCTTTGGCTTCTTTGAGGTTGCGGTATTTGACCCAGATCGAGGTGGAATGGTTTAGATGTGTTTCTTACCTGTATTCGTTGTTTACCACTCATTTCGGAAGAATGTGATGGCGCGTATGCCGGCTGTCGGGCCTGTCAGTCTGCATCCGGCACACATCCCCATCACTGGTTTGGCATTATGCTGGAATTCCACTCTGGGTGAACCTGATATCTTTCTTCCTTCTTTCTGCCGCTCACTCCTCGTCCTTTCATGCGCTCTCATTCTCTACTCCTCTGAAAACTTGACCGGCCCTCTTCGTACCTCGATCAATCCCACACTCCTCATCCCTCCCTCCGCTTTTTGATAAATAAGGGCCGCTTCCAGGGAAGTTGATTCCTTCCGAGTGTCTCATAAATCTCTACCATAATTCTTTTAAAACAGACATCTGATCTCATCCCAGAACAGACTTGCATGTGGAGGAAACAAAGCTCTCTAGCACCACGGTATATTATAATAGTCTGTTTTTATGCTCAGCTAAGTTTATGAGTGGGTTGCTGTTTGTGTAATGGGTTAGTTAGAAACATGTTGCAGGAACATTTACGAATACTACTTTTCAGGTGTTGAACTCTGCACAAATATGGGTAGATCCTTGTTTTTTCTTCATTTTGTCTCGCTCTCCTTGTTTGTTGATGGTTCTGCCCGAGTTTGAATGGAGGGCATTAAACCACAGTTATTTCAACAGCCTTTCAACTTGCCACTAACGATCTGTGTTAGCAAAGGCTTTTTGTCAGTAACGATTGGTCTCAATAAGGTGTGAAAAGGTATGCAATAGAGCTGGAGGAGGTGGGGTTTCCCTGGACAAAAATGCACCCTCACTGGTTTTGGTGCTTTGCGCAAAGGTTGAGATTCTCAGGAATTGATACATTAAGAGGAAAGAGACGGAGAGAGTGAGGCACAGCGTGATCCGATAAACTGAGATCCACAAATAAAGCTAAACGGGCGAGGTGTTCGTGACCTCAAAGCTGAGTATCAGGAAAAAGGCTATAAAAACTCACATCTGCCAGCTGAAATTCAAATGCTAGCCGAGTGAAATGGGCAGAGGTACAAAATTGACGGCATTATTTAGAGAATTAATTGGAGCTGTCAGTTTAAATAAGGCGATATGCTATTTTTCCAGTCGTGATTATTGCAACACCAGTTGAAATCCAAATATCTGCCAGATGTTAAACAGGTGTTAAACTGTACGGATCCTGTGAGAAACAACAGTGGTCTCAGTGACTACCCACTGCTGCCATCTTGTGGGCGCTCTTGGGTACTGCATGTTGCTGGCTGAAAGTGACGCATTTTGTGTTCAGCACTTTGGGGGGGAAAGGGTTGTGACTAAAATTCTACTTTTTAAAACGCCCCCCACAGTTTGATTTAGGTGCTTTAATATGTGGGTAACTGGGATCGGTTTACATTTTCTTTCCTGCCCCATCACTAGTCATCTCAGTGTTGTGGTTTTTACATGCAATCACAAATGGTACGGATGTGGTTCTAACATTTGGTGGTTGTATACGTGTATTCTTACGAATGACCGAACACCTGTTCAAAGACACTGGCACTCACTCGTCATAGGAACACTTTACGTGGTTGGCTGTGAAGCAGACTGTAATTTACAGAAGTTCCAGGTTTTTTTTTTTTTTTTTTTCCCCCATGCTTTGGCCAAATTCATTTATCCTTGAGTAACCCAGAAATACATGAATGTTGGTTTATGTATGTCGAAACACTTAAATGTGCCAAACACAGCAGTTATTGGGATTTTCAGGGTGTTCAAATGATTTGTGGTTTTGCCCCTTTGACCCAGACCTGATGAACATGTCTATTTTCTCCACAGGCAGTCCAGTCAAATGGCATCTCAAGACCTTCGCCTGCTTACCTCGCGTAAGTCACATAAGCATCTCAACAGTTGCTTTTGTCTCGCTCAGACGCATGCTGATCACTCATCTCTGCTCCATTTTCGCAGCGGAGGGAACCCGTTCGCCACGGTCAGGCTACGTCCAACTGTTACCAACGATCGCTCCGCACCGGCCATCTGATCTGTCCACATTTCCACCCATCGTCGCTTCCCGTTCAGCCTCAGCTCTTATTGTCCAGCGCTGAGGAGAGCGATGCCATGTCTGGAATCTGGAACCTCCTCACTGCTTTAAAGTGATAAAGAGGTATTTAGGGACCCTTTTATTGACTGAGCTGGCGCTCATATTTATATTTTCTATATCTGCTTTAGGTTCTCTGTCTGTGGTGAGACTTGAGTTGCCACATTTTTAACTGCACTTGAGATATGGATGAATTAAAATGGTCAAATACTGTAATGTGTTAAATGCTGTTAAATTCATCGTCAAAGTGACGATCTTTTCTGTTGCCACTGTGCACCTTAATGTCCTTTGGTTCATTTTTCCCGCTCAGTTAACTTGTTGCTGCGACGAGAAAGATGAAGCAGGTCCTCGCCACCTAAACTAACTTTTTATAGTGTGGAGACACAAACTCACCGACTGTAAATATTTAAACCACTCTTCACCCTCTCTTTGCACTGGCGGTGCAGTCGTTTCTGCTTTAACCGTTACGCACGGCATGTGTACACTCTGTCTTCAGCTGTCATTACACTCTTGATAGAATTTGCTGTATGAAAAATAAAGATTTTATTTCGTCAGTGTGGCGTTCAGTTGCTCCCTTCTCGGTAAGCTAGTGAAAGTTTTTGGTTTTTCTCTACATTCATTTGTTTGAAAAGTTAGCGATGACTCAGGACCTAATGCTGATGTAAGAAAGAAAAAGGTCAAAGACGTAAGTGGCATTCATTTTTAATTAGAGTAACTCATATAAAAAGTAAGAACCTCAATCATAACAACGTGCGTAGTGTGTTTACTAAAGCAATATTTATTTTTTTATTTATTTTAATTATTTTTTAAATCCCTCCCACCCAGTTCTCTCTCCTCTGCTCCCATGGACAGATTCAGAAAATCCTGCTGTGATGGAAGACAGACACAGAAACACGTGGACAAAACTCTCAATTGATTGTCTGGCTGGGAGGAATGGGGCAGGTTGACTTGTCACAGAGTGAAGGACCAAGATAAAAATCCAGATATTATGCGTGTTGTCGGAAGACTCCAACTTCTACTCGGCATGCTTTCTTGAAGTTCAACTCTGCTTTGACTCAAGAGTCCTCTCAAAGCGAGTCCGGAGTCAAACGGCTGAGGTTGTAACGTCGAGGGCATTTTCAGATTGTATGTACCTGAGGTCTGCATTGGCCCTGGAAAAGCACAACCCAGCAGAATAATCATCAAACAAGCTGTCAGTGCAAATATGGCCCCGAGGAAAAAAAACAACAAAACAGACAAAATGTCAGATAAAGTCCACCGTTCCGGTGATCTCATCTACAATGTTATTTAGCACAATGTTAACTAAAAGCTAGGTGTGCCAGCAGATACATAAAAAGAGAAGAAAAGAAAGAAAAAAAAGCACATCGGTTAATTCCAGCTCCACAAAACATGAAGGAATCTGCTCAGATCCTCGCTCGACTGAGCTAAATCTACTGAATCTGATGATCACTCGGCATGTGGCGAAGGCACTGACTGACGACAGCTGGACACTCGTGTGCGCTAGAACATGTTCTTAACTTGCAGATGAAAATAGACTAATATGTGGATAATTGGCTGTACGGAAAATGCAGGATTTATGTATATGTGAGGCTGCGTATGCACGGGAGTACGAGCGAATGAAGGATCTGCGGTTTGGTCCCTCTAGCCAAAGGTGGCGCCACAGTTGGGACACCTTCTCTGACGCAGTGCAAAGCAGAAAAGAATGCCCAAGGGGAAGAAGAAGATGGCACAGAGGATCCCCAGACAGGTGAAGTCATCCTCCAGGACACCCACTCTGCAACACACAAACACTTGTGTCAAAGACAGGCGGATGATTAAGAAACGCTACAATGATTTTTGTTCACAATAAAGCATTGAAAACTAGACTTTTTAAACTGTTCCATGGAAAATATTACACAATCTCACAACTATGTGACACCGTCGCAGAAAGCTTAAATCCAGCATGTGAATTTGCCCGCAACGCACATGAGGTCAGCCTGTAAAGTCTTAAATGGGTCCGATAAGACGTCGGTAAGACAAAAGGCCGTGTCCTACATGCTGATGTCAGACCGGTGCCACATTGTAAATGGAGCATTTCACTCTATCGTTCTCTAATCATCTCATCTGCGCCACACCTCGACCTTTCATGCTAAACAAGTATCAAGACTGAAACTCTGACCTCATTCTGAAAGAAGGTGAGAATCGGAGCCTCTCGCTTAAAAAGAAAGCATAGAGGGAAAACATGAAAAATACTTCTCACTCCCATCTTTCCTAAGTCTCCTCACTTGACTGTAATTTCACAGCAGTCTCGAAACATCTGACCCATCACGGTGTCTTGAATGCACCTCTGAGCGACATTTCCCTTGGTGTTTGATTCCTGCTTTCCTTTTATCATAAAAAAAAAAAAAAGGATCTGATTCCCCTTATAGAAAGCTGGGGGAGGGGGGGCAACAAGAAAATCCAAAAGTGTGACAAGTGGCGGCCGAACAAATAACCGAGTAAATCATCAGGACAGGAAGCAGCTTGTTTTGAAGGGGTAAGCTTTAATCCAGAGTGCTGACCGCCGTCTCGTGACTGCGCCACGCCGACAAGCGTGGCCAGTAAATCTACTGGAGGCCTCAGAGGGGAATTAACCATTGCGGGACTCAGACGATGCAGGACGCGAGAAGCTACTTTGGAATGCTTCACCAACAGAGATAAAGCTTTGAAATTATCCCTAAAAAGTAGCCTTAATCGCACTCTTAATATTAGTTAGTGCTGTAATGCTGGACTGAGTTGAACTGTAATGATATCATACCAGCACTCAAGCCACGTGTGCCGTGTCAAACTAAGCGTTTTACTTACTGTCGGCATATAAACGTACAGGGTCTGCTGTAATCACTGTGTCAGACAGGAAGCAAGTCTGCTCGACTTTTGCAAACACAGAACCGACACAAAGCGCTCGTTTGGGAAAGGAAATGCAGACGAGTGAGAAAAAGAATCAAAAGAGTTGGTGCTGTTGAAGACGGTCACGTCCATGCTAAGCTGAGGCCAGTCCAGCGATCGTACAACAGATTCTAACGTTGAAAAGAACGAGGCCCGTTAAGTCAGCTGAAAAGATCCACAGTTTATTTCATTGTTCCAGGGAACGGCAGCTCGTCTCATTTTGCCCTGACGTGTTTGTGAACTGTGTCCCCGCGGCCACCTTTGGCCCCATCACATGTCTGAGGGTGAACTCAGCTGACTGATGGGTCGTTGACTCACCACAGCACAACCAATGCACAACTCTCACAAAACTGAAAGTCATGCTGGCTCTTCTTATCTATCCCAATCGCATACGCGTGGGAGCAATGGAAAAGCAGAAACAGAAAAGCAGCACCAGGAAAACAAACACACACCGACAGTGCTACTAAAGGGCACGCAGGTTATCACAGTGAAAACGGGACACTTGCAGTCTTTGTGCCAAGAGTCACCCAGCTTGTTTAGGAGCGTTCAGACACTTCATATCATCCCTCCAATGTGTGCGTCCTCACCTGCACGCAGGACAGCCTCCCACCACCACGACAGAGGGCTGGATGATGGTGTAACTCCCAGCGTAAGGCTGCTGGGACACAGCGGGGCCCATTTGGGCTGATGGGTAGCCTGAAACAGCGGGGCCCATTTGGGCTGGTGGGTATCCTGCAGGTTGGAACAGAGAGGCATGATGACATCAGTGCGAGCTTGAGATGTGATGCGTACCCCCCCCCCCAATCACAGACCAATACAACTCATTTACCTTAAAGCGCAAATATAACCTCCCTGAAGTCAAATTACAAGGAGTTTGTAAGTCAAGACTATAGCAGCAAAACATCAATCATCCCTTTCAATAATAGACACGGCTCAGGTCCTGTGAAAGGAACATCTGATGATAATGTTTCTATAAATAGAAGATGGCAGGAGAACAGGTTGTCTCAGTGACACTCACTGGCTATGTCAACTGTTTTGACCACAACAGTGAATTTGTTATCCTTTGACTATTCTCCAACACGTCTCTCCTGATAACGGAGCCTCTAAAACTCAGGTGAAACAGCTGCACCCACACCTGTTCTTCACGGGCTGCGGGGCCGCGAAGCGGCTGAGCAAACAGGACATTTCAAGCGATTGCAAGAAATGGGAGTCGATGTGAACACCAACACGACTTCCTGTGTCAGAGGTGTACTTGTACAATCACAGTCAGGTGATGGCCGCCTGCCTCACATAAAGCAGAGCCACTGTCGGAAGGCTTTCCTGCCTGAACACCACCGACACAAGCACGAAATACGGTTAAAAGCCTTGTTTCATCTAAAAGTGAAGCCGCTGGTTCAGCTACGTTGCACCGCCATGTTTTTTTTTTCCTTCCTATGTATGAAAAAAACAAAAACATCTTTATCGCTGCACGTGAAACTAACAAGACTTCAACAGTGTCACTTAAAGTCTCTGCCACGGTTTTAAATGTTTGTCTGAGCGTATAAAGCACTCGAACCTCGCTAAGGTTTCCTCCCGCTTCGTAACTGAACTTTCTGGTGACACACAGCGAGCTACTTGCCTTGGCCATCGGGATACTGGTAAGGCGGCGGGGCCGCTGGAGGGATGGCCCCGTAGCTGTGCTGCTGCTGCTGCGGGCCGTACTCATACGCCCCCGGTACGGCGTTGTATGCGGGAGGTCTGTCCTGAAGGAGAGGTTTGCTGTCCACCATCTCGCCCGAGGTAATACGTCCCCAACTTGTCTCGTTCTCCGCCTCACAAGTATTCAGAAAAAAAAAGCAGCAAGGGTCAAAACTGACTTCGGGCTACTTGGCCTTCGTTGCCCCAAAAGCAGTGCGATGCTGGTTGACACGCAGTAGCGACAAAAATAAAGAAAATACGCAGCGCGATAATGAAACTTCGTCCCTCTCCATGCGCCAACTTTGTCCCAGGCGACGCGACAACAACAATTATTCACCGAACGTCCACTTTTAAAACAGGAATGACGAGAGTCGGTGTGGCAATGGCTAACTCAACTCCATTTCCCCTCTTGAAGTTGGTCCTTTGGCAGCGAAACAGCAATCGTCTATCATCGCGGCACCTTATAACTCAGCTGGAAGTCAGAAAGGCTTTTTTTTCCCTTTCCGTCTGGATTGTCACAAGAGAAGAATCATGTGATGAGCTGCTGTAGCGCCTCTGCGCAGCGAAAGGCTTCTTAAAGAGACAGCGCATGAAAACAAAAGGCGCGCGGCCACCCGCAGCACGCAGTGCACCGCAGCGGCCTTAGCACAGAGGCAAGGCAATTTTATTTATAGAGCACAATTCATACACAAGGCAATTCAAAGTGCTTCACAGCTATATAAAATCACAAGAAGGCAATAAAATCATTAAAAAGAAATAATAATAATAAAAAATAATAATAATCATTAATTCATTCATTTAAAAGTGAAGAGTGCAGATAAAATACTTTCAGGTGTCATATGCACAGCTAAATAGAACTGTTTTCAGCCTGGATTTAAACATTGTCAGAGTTGAGGCCTGTCTCACATCTTCTGGAAGGCTGTTCCAGATTTTAGGAGCATAAAAACTGAAACGCAGCCTCGCCTTGTTTAGTCCTGACTCTGGGCACCAGCAGGAGACCCCTCCCTGAGGTTCTCAGAGCCCGAGTTGGTTCATATGGCTCTAACATGTCAGAGATGCACTTTGGCGCTTGACCACGAAGAGACTTGTACACAGAGCTGTTTTAAAGTCTATTCTCTGGGCGACAGGAAGCCAGTGCAGAGACCTGAGCACTGGACTAATATGGTCGTATTTCCTGGTTCTAATCTAGTTTTAATGATAGGCTTAAACACGATGAGGCGGGTGGAATGACATATATCTGGTTTGCCACCTCGAAGACCCCAAACTTGTTTACACAGCCACTTACATAAGGGCGGTTGTCCTTGGACTCGTGGGTACCCTGAATATGTTGCATAAGGCTGGAGTCACGTACCTTCTTTAACCAGACTGAATAAAAAGAAAGGAGTTTTTCAGTGTCACAAAATAGAACTCCAGTCACTATAAATACACCTATTTTCCAACAGTGGTGTCAATATTGTGATGGGGCCCTAAAGGTCGAAAGGAAGCATGGAGAAATTCCATGTGGAAACAGTAAGGGGTACTTTATGAGGCTGCCATAGGCTCTGGCTGACACATCTCCAGATGAGTACAGGATTTAATCTTTTTTTGTACTCTGGCGCACAGGGAAAAGCACAAGTTAAGCATTCTCTTTTATTCTACAGACGTTTCATTTCAGGTGACAGAGTCAGTCTTTATTTGGAGTCTCTTATGAGTCTTCTTGAGTTCGCAGCTGATTACCTGGGTAAGATTGAGAGGTAGAGCCCTTAGTTTTCAGGCTCTCCTCCTCTGGAACCTGCTGTCAGTTTGGGTGTGGGGCACGGACACGCTCTCCACTTCTTGGAAACTTTAAAAGAGCTTACAGTTAAATTGGTGATATTTTGTGGGCAGCTGACCTTAAAATGTTAAATTCTGAATTGTGTTTACTGCCATCTCTTTTGTTCTGATAAACGAATTGTGTTGTTCTTTCCCTCTCTCTCCTATTTCATACTTTTTGTCTTTTGGGTTTGATCTTGGTCTTTAAAGCACTGCTCTTTGTCTTTCTTTATCTGCACAGATAAAGTTTAATCAGCTGTGCATTACCGACTACACCGTGGTTGAAAGTACATTTACTGCTCTGAAGTCATTTTAGTCTTTTGCCGTTCTCTTTCAACTATAACATCTTTCTGATGCTAAACAAAAGTGTACCTCAGAAGACGAGTTGGCTTGTTTTTACACAGTTTAATGTGTTTGACAGGTGAAACGACAATGCTTTTTTTTTAAAGAAAAACCGACATGAAAACACAATAAATGACAACAAAGTAAACTGCCTGCAATAGCTTTTGAAATGCCTTGTTTGTTTGCAGCGCGGCGAAAGCCCCGCTTCTTAGATATATTTCAGGTGGAACTGTAAAAAAGTTGAGTTGAGTGAACATGATTTATGTTGAGAAATAAATAAGGGTTTGCTGACGCAATAAACTCAACTTTTCAATGATCAGTTCCCCTCTTGTGGGTTAATGGTTTACTTCTTTCCAGCTTTATGAGCTGTGGCCTCTAAACAACTCAGCTTAAAAGACACGTACTCTCTAAACTTTCCCGACACTTTTGTTTACTGCTGCTCAAATGCCAGGCTATCTAACATTTCACACACGAAGAGCACGAATGCTTCCAACCTAATTACTCTTCTCAAGAACCACCAGATTCATGTTGTGAGGAGGCCGGGCCCACGGGCTGGGAACCACTGAACTGTTAATACACTGTTTAAGCAGCAGAAGGGCTGTCTGCGCCCTGATGCATCACTAACATAGCAATTTGTTATAATTCTCTTTATGGGTGCTTCACTTTTACTGGAGTATTTCTAGCTTGACTGATTGACTGGTACACAGTCAGATTCTTATCCAGGTGATGATCTGAGGCCACACTCCACAACATGTCCCAGATCGGACTGTCCACAGCAGGAGTGGGTAAACCAGGATTTCGGCAACAGACAGATGCCTGTCACCTGGGAATTCTCACGCTGTGCTGAGCCTCAACATCCTGAAGGGTTTCTGCACTGATCCGACGCTCGTGTCAGATAGAGACCCAAAGTACTTTCTTTTCAAATTTCTACAGTTTTTTCTTTGCTTTTTATTTGTGCTCGATGTTTATTCTCATGGGACGTCAGTGTTGATCACAAAGTCAACAAAAGTGGCTGCTCATCCCGGTTTAGTGTTACGATATTCTAAACTGTAACCAAACAAGCGACACCAACCCTGCGCTTCAATAATTCATCAGCCATTGAATAAATTATTGAAACGTGCCCGTCGGATAGCAGTGGTCGGAAAAAAAAGAAGAAAAAAAAATAGGAGCATCTGTGTTCGACCAATGAGAGGAAGAGCTCCCATACTCCTGCCGCGTTTCAGCCAATCAGAGCAGCGCTTCCTCCATTTCCTGTTGTGGACTCGGACTTGGACAGGGCAATCCTCTGGTCCAGAATATGAATTAAATGCCGCTTTGGGCACGAATGACTTTACTTTTGTCTTTGTCCTCAGAGGTGTTGCTCATGACCGAGCCGCATGCGTGAGTACATTTCTCGTGTGGTGTAAATATTTCCGAGGGATGGGCCGTCATGACTGCCGCCTGTTTCCTGAACATGTAAACAGCTTATAAGCCGAGTTTGCGGAATACGATGCCCATCCAGGCTGCCAGTGTTATCATACTGCATTGCTGGATGCATCCTGCTGTTGTTTATTCACACAAAGCTTTGAATGTGTCCTAGCATGGGTCAGGGAGATGGCAGGTACCGGCTGCTGCACCTGATGTCATGACGCGTCTCTTGGCATTCCCTTGACAACCGCGGATCAGATACAAATATTCAGGTAGGCTCCTGTCTGACTCCACGGTGAATCTTACGTCTATGTGCGTGCTGGGTGCGCGCGTGTGTGTGTGCGCGCGAGACTCCACTGCAGTCAGTAAGCCACAGCAAGTTCCAACAAGAAAACTGCAGCACTGCTATTAATATGATGGGACTGAATTTACCCCCAGGTTGCTCTTTCCTATTGTACACCCACCTGCTCTGCTTATCAGAGTTTATTGCATGAAGTTCATAAATGACATGCGTGCATTTTTCTCATAAATTAGGCAAATATTAAAAAAGAAAAAAAAAACGCCGTGTAACGGTTAAGGTGGCATTGACACAGCTGCGGTCAATGCTGTAGCCTAGCGGATTAGTATCAGTCGATGAAGTGCTGGGAACCAACAAGAAGATAAGCACGACTTCCGGTGAGACATTTCAAATTACAGCTATGTTTCAACAGATGATATTTCGGAACATTTTTTTTGGCGGGGTTAAATCACACCAGTAAAGATACAATATTGAAATAAAAAAAACATCATTCTGGAATAAATTTGGAATCCTTTTCATATTTATTTGTGTCAGCCAATTAAAAAAAAGACAAATATTACTGGCCACATCACACATACTCTGCTGTTCAGAGTTGTGCATGTTCTGTACAATCTGAAGATTCTTTTTTTTTAATTATTAATTATTATAATTATTAGATAATAAAGAATACAAACAAAAATTATACCCAAACACAGCCAGTGGCTCCCATGACATGAGTGAGAAAATAAATGATGTTGTTTTCGGTTTCTTTTCCACGATTGTGAAAACTCCAATAGTCGCCACAGAGGTCTTGAAATCCGTGTTTCAACAGTTTATGCCGTTATTTGGAGCATAAAACTGTACCGTACTATAAAGTCTGGATGCAGATGTAGTTTTAACACCAAGACATTTCTCTTTAGGATTTTTTTTTAAACCTTAAGTACACAGTCATTAAATATTAACCAGACAGCTTGTAAAAGTTGAGTGCTGTTTGCCTTCTTCTTCTAAGGGACCACCATGCCCATCACACTGCTGTGGGCCGTGGATGTGTACGGCAGAGTGTACAGCCTGTCCACCGCTGGCCAGCAATGGGTGCGCGCCGACGACCTTCTGCTGGAGCTGAAGCGCGTCACTGCAGGGAAGGGGCGCTGCTGGGGCATCGGCTGCGATCACCATGTTTACCTCAATATCATGCCCAGTGAGAACCCCATCCGTTACCGGGAGGAGACCTATGAAAACCAGGTCAGCCGCCTCCTGTTGGTGCACCGAAGCTGTAGGCGCCACACCTCGTCCATGCTAAAACTCTATATGTTTGTGCGTGTGTATGCTTAGCGGTGGAACCCGGTGGATAGCTTCACCGACGTCCTGCTGCCCACCGACCGCTGGCCGTGGAGCGATGTGACCGGGATGAATCCTCAACCCCTTCACAGCTTCCAGCTACCCTCCCGCAGCTGGGAGTGGGAGGGAGACTGGTATGTGGATCAGAGCTGTGGAGGAGAACCCAGCCAGACTGGGGTGAGAAGCAACTCAGGCCCTCATCAACACCTAAACACACGTCTCCTACTTATTTCTGTCTGACTTTAGTTGTGCTTTTATCTCATTTTGATTGATAAAACGCTGCTTTTGGTCACGTGCTGTTTACTTCTCTGACTCTTTAGGGCTGGGAGTATGCTGTCGATTTCCCTGCTAACTTCTCCCCAGACAAGAAGTGGAACTCGTGTGTTCGTCGTAGACGTTGGATCCGTTACAGACGATACACAGCGCAAGGCACTTGGACCAAGGTTTCTAAAGTCTATTTTTTTTTATCATTCTGTATTTCTGTAAGACCTTCCTGCCATCGTTTTATCCTCATATATAGTGGGTGTAGAATATGTGAGCAGACTAAAGACTCAAGCCGGTACTCTCTCCCTCTGCAGATCCCCTTGGACAATCCCAAAAATCCTCCCCTGCCGCTCTGTGACATCAGCTGCGGTGGCTGGGAGATGAGTGACCAGTCCGGAAGATATCCTTACCTCTGGGGTGTGTCCCAACAAGGACAGGTTAGTTTACTTGACCACCTGCCCGTAGCTAATGATTAGCCTAAGACAAGCACACAACTTTATGTAAATTAGACTGGATATGCCACAGGGCTTACAACCCAAGTCAAAGTTAGACTAATTCTTCAGAATTTTTTTCTTTGTTTTTTCTACTTCATGTCTCAGTCAAGCATGCGCATTTTTTAATCTTAGGAGCTCAGTCACTGTAAAGTTAAAGAAGGAAACTGTTGCAACAGGAAGCAATCCTGCTGATAGCACCGATCACTTTTCATCTTTGGCCACAAGAGGGCAGCATGACTTCAAATAAATCATAAGGTCAAAGTTGACGGTTTGTTTGTTTTTGTTTTTTTGTTTTCTTAAACCGATTAAATGCTGACTTGATATCTCCTGTTAACAAACCATTTTGAGTCAAAAGGTGTAATGCATGACATTTCACACGGTGACATTATTTTGACGCTGCAGGTGTGGTTCAGAGAGGGCATCCACCCTCGTGTGCCCGAGGGGACCAGTTGGGAGGAGGTGGAAGTGCCCAAAGAGGTGGCTCAGTTATCAGCCGGCCCTGGGGATCTTCTGTGGGTGCTGCTGTGGGATGGGAACCTGTTGGTTCGTACTGGCCTCAGCCTGGACAGCCCAACTGGTCAGCATTTGCTGCAACACACATTTACTCCCTAAATATTTCTCAAATAGCTCTCGCAGTGGCCCTTTTTTTTATACAACATCACGATCATCCTGTGATGCTGTGTTGTTGTGATATGAACATGTGGACTGGGATTGTTATGTAGCTACTCTTTAGTAAGTGTTTAGTGCAGTGACAGGGCTGGAGTCGGTTTATTAGCCATCATAACATAGAATTCAAGCTGCCATAAAATGTAGAAAGGTGACTGCAATTGTATTTTATTTTCCAGTGTAATTCCTTAGAAATGGAGTATCTATAGCATTGTCACGTGGCACTGTAACCAAAAGTGCCCCTAAGGCTTGCTCAGGTTTTGGAGGGCATCTTATTTCACTGAACAGCTTGTTTTCCAGATGTGTTCATCTGGTGTTGCGTCATCAAACAAACAGCCTTTTCTCCCTCTGTCAGGCACCTCCTGGATGGAGATGGATTCGCCAGGGAAGGAGGTTGAAGCGCTTCATGTGGCTGTTGGAGTCAGTGTGGTCTGGGTGGTCACTAAGGACTACAAGGTGAATCAGTACTGCTCACATGTGCAATGCTCTGAATAGCTGCTGCCCATCGCAGTGGTTGCTTATCTTCTAAATATCTGAATGTATGCGTGTCTAGGTGTGGTTCAGGCGTGGTGTGAACTCCCACAACCCCTGTGGCTCCGGCTGGATAAGCATCGGCGGGGAGATGATGATGGTGGACGTAGGACTTAATGACCAGGTTAAGAGATTTTTCATGATAACATGGTCAGAATCTTAGAGTCAAATCTATTTTTTGAAGCTAGTGTAGTTCTCCTCCTGTGGAAGTTCAACAGTTCTGTCATTACACTGTCTGTCCGAATTACAAAAGCACACAAATCTCAATACCTGTTTCAGAAGCAAACCTGATTTGATGGAACTATAATGATGCCGTAACAACTAGTTGTACTCGAATCTCACAACAAAAAAACCCCAAAACATGTGAGATGTACAGGTTTTTTTGTAAAGTTTTCTAACCTTGTTGGTTCGTGTAGACATCCCTGTGGCTAGCTTCTACTCTGCATAGCCTAGGTGCTACGAGCTGCTTCCCCATGCCTCATCCACCTCACCCTCTCTTTGGATCTTGTTTCAGGAAAGGGCCAGATCAGGGCTGGCTTCGAGGGGGGAAGTCTTTGCTCTCTGTCTCATTGCTGAAGACTTTGCTAGCACTGCAAAAACCTGCTTCTCACA
Source organism: Odontesthes bonariensis (assembly GCF_027942865.1). Taxonomy (NCBI): domain Eukaryota; kingdom Metazoa; phylum Chordata; class Actinopteri; order Atheriniformes; family Atherinopsidae; genus Odontesthes; species Odontesthes bonariensis. The sequence continues at coordinate 17,373,557 of NC_134526.1, forward strand.
CCTCCTCCCCATCTGTCTCTCACCTACGTCACCACTCACCCCACAGCCCCTCCACCTCCAACCTCTAGTCCTGCCCTGAGACTGCCTGTAACACGAGTAAAGCCAGCAGGTCCAGCCAATGTCCCTGCAGTAGCACCTCAGGCCAGACCTTATATATCCCCAGACTGTATTCCCACTGGCCTGACATATGGGAGATTCCCTAATTAGAACTCGGCCAAGCCATCGACATCATATTCCCATATTTAATGTTTCAGGCCTGCAGTTATGGGTATGGCTTATGTGAGGTGGCAGGAAACAGCGTTATAGTATACGGTCTTATAAAGTAACAGCTGACTGTATGCTGTATGCGCCTCTGATGGGTCTTTTGGAAGTGAATAAAACTTTTAATGTGTTTCCCTTCATTATGATTCTTCATGATGTTGTCTTTACTGAAAGTGAATTTGTTTTATAGCTCCATACATTGAAACAACATTTACTGTGTTGTGGTGTTCAGTTGTGCTCATTATGTTTCACTCCCGCTGCTTCAAATAGATTTCATTCTGTCCCCCTCTGTTAGGTGTGGGCGGTTGGTGAAGACCGCGGCTTGTATTTTAGGATGGGTGTGACCCCGTCTGAACCAAGTGGAAACGGCTGGATCCCTGTTTCTGCCCAATGGGGCTGTAAAAAAGAGGTTATTCCTCCCAGGTTTGTACAGAGAACTCAATTGAATCGACCGGCACTAAAATCTTTACGTGTGATTTTTATTTTGATCCTTAACCTATTTTCTGTGTATGTGTTTAAAAGGGATGACCGTGAGTTTAGTGGCCACCTGACTGAGGCCTCACAAGGCTCAGTACTGAGCTGCACTGACTCAGACTCAGAGTTAGGGCCCACTGACCCACAGCATAGTGCTACTAACACCCCAGTCCTGGAGGCAGAAGCTCCCTCTATTGTCCCCTCAGGGGAAGCAGACACACCTGCGCCTCCCCAGGAAGTAAAAGACGCTCCCTCGGCCCCCCAGCAGGATGCCCCTAAAGCCTTCATCCCCACCAGCGACAGCTTCATCAACAGCCTGGTCTCTGACCGTGACCGAACCGCCGCGCCACAAACATCCATCACGGAGATGCCGCAAGAGGAGAGCGAGGATCTTCCCCCAGCCCCGATCCTCCCGACCCCTCAGGCTGCGGGACATGACGTCCCTTGGATGAACGTGGACCTCGAGGGGGCGGAAGCAGCTCGGAGTGCACTTGCGGCGGGGCGTCCGTTGGGTGATGGTGCTTCAGCTGCCACTTATGCTCTGGGGACTCTCGAGAGCTCAAAGGGCATCGGGGAGGAGGACGGGCCAGTGTGGGCTTGGATTTCCGGCGGAGGTTGTGACGTGGATGCCGGTTCACAGATCAGCTGGCTCAGTCCTACAGGTACGCGGACAAGAGGTCTGTGATGCTTATAAGGTTGCTGCGTTCACTCTGAGTTTTCAAGAACATTAACCCGATATTAAAGCCATAGTAAAATAATCTGGTGGTGATGATGTGAGTTCACAAAATAACAAAATGTTATAAATCTAGACACATTTAGTTTAATGTCAATTTGTATCTGTTTGATTGGAATCTGCATTTGTGTTATTTCATCTCTATCCAACCTTTATTCATCCAGACGAATCCCGAAGAGCAAATTTTTATTCATAATGGCAGCTGGGGCTTCTGCTAGGCCATGTCTTCCACCAACATTGATAAGTTCACTACTTAATCTCCTGAAGGGATGTTTTTCTCAAGACAAATAACTCCCTACTTGGCTGTTTCAATTCTCAGCAGTCTGCTGAAAACCGATGGGATAACTAAACAGGGCCCTTTTTTTTTTCAGGTCAGCTTTACAAAAAAGCAAAAAAAAAAAACAGGAGCTTCGACAGCATTTCAGGCAGAAGGTGACGAGAAGCGCTGCAGGCAGCAACATGCAGTATTAAAAAACTAATGTGATTTCTTTTTTTCTTTCTTTAACTAAAGCACATGAACCTGCTCTACTCAGCTCCCTAAAATAAGATCATGGATTTGTTTTGAGCTTCTTGGCTCTTTAATGTGGGGGTGTGGTTCTTGCGTCCACTTGGTAAACCTGGACTGCAGTTTTTATCTCTACGGCTGGTTGTCTGACTCGTGTGTTTCTTTATCAGGACCTCTCACCAGCTCCCTCTCCCTGACTCCAGTCCAGTCAGCAGCCTGGAGCGAGCAACCTCAGCAGCAAGAACACAGAGAGGACACCAGCAAGAAACCGCTAGAGAGGAGCAATGTAAGACTGCTTTAAGCTGAATTTGACTTTTCTCTTCCTTATATATCTCTTCTGTGATCACGTTTGCCATGTCTTTGTTTTCATGTGGTCCCATCCTTCCCGTGTTTCCTTAACCAGTCGGTGTGGGTGCGTAAAGGCACGCTGCGCTGGTGGAGAGATTGGAAACCACAACGCTGGATCGATGTGGCCGTTGCTCTCGAGCAATCCACCAAGTTTGATGGCAGGAAGGACAGTATTTTCTTTGTCTATTACTCGCAGTATGACGAGAAAAAGGTTAGTTTTGCTCATAAGTCATGACCAGTTTCATTCTCACAGAATGGGACTAAAACAAATGCAGAAGTAGTCTATTGCTCCCTCTCTCCTCCGTCTCTGTAGTACCTGCAGGTGTTTGTAAATGAGGTGACAGTGTTGGTACCAGTGCTCCGGGACTGCCACTATGCCTTTGCTGTGTACACAGCAGAAAGGACCAAACAGAGGTGGCCTCTGGTCCTGGCAGCACAAACTGAACAGGACATGAATGACTGGGTAACAGTTTTTTCTTTTTTTTTTTTTGTTCTATTGCAAGCAGAGCAGGCAGAAACAATTTAAATGAAAGTGGTGCTTAGAGCATTACATGTTGGTTAGAATTGGTTAGACAGCTTTTCCACCCTTTACTACTCGCTTATCATTTGCAAGCTGACGCTGATCACATTCCTTGTTGTTTCTGTCCCATGGGTTCAGTTGCACCTGTTGTCTGACTGTTGCTGCGAGTGTCGAGGGATCAGGGGGGCTCCGTCCAAACAGGCCCTGTGGTCCGCCACTTCAAAGGGAGATATAATGGTTCACGAGCCGTCCTTCTGCCTGGAGGCTCCTGCACAAACTGTGGCCTGTGACCACATGTGAGACTGATAAACATGTAGTGGATTCTGTCTGTCTGCTTTGCATATCTTTTAATAGTCTTTCTCACGGCCTTGACATAATTCCCCATCTTCTTCTTCTTCCTTCTTCTTCTTTATTTGCAGTATTCTAATACATACCGTTAAACATGACCCTGGGGCTACGTTCACATTATCACCACCACTGTGTGATTTTTATTAAATTCCGATTCAAATTTGATGGTTCACAATCACAATTAACTTGTGACTCGTGCAGCAGTCCAATGAAATGGCACCCGTGTGCACAAGATGCTGTTTGTTTTTGCATGTAACAGAAGGTAAAGTCAGATTAGCAAAATCACTTTGGAGATTAGATTAAGACTCTCGATTGCTCATTTTTGCTGTTTATGTGGCTGTTGCAAGCAGTGCTGTAGTAGTGCTGTTTCTGATAATGCCACTCATCTCGAGTACACGAGCAAAAAAGCTGTATGGAATCCAATATGAGTGTCCTCACTCAACCATCTATCAGATGCACTGTATCCGAAGCACTGAAGTTACAAATCGGATTTAAAGATGTGTTCACACAGCCGTGAAAACATGCCACATAAACATGAAAAATCGTGTTTGAGTCTCTTCATCTGGATAATGGGAATGTAGCCTTCTGACTTGTTGAACCTCTTTGTGGCAGATCTGTGTGCTCAAATACGTGCTAACAATGCTGAGGCTAACGCTGGGTGCTTCCGCTGTATGGTGCTGCAGGTTTTGGCGGCAGGTCCCGGGCCACCTGCGCTGTGTAGAGTCTAACAGTCTGGGGCTGGTGTGGGGCATCGGGTGGGACGGCACCGCCTGGGTCTACAGTGGGCACTATGGGCAACAGCCCAATCCGGGTAACACATGTCCTGTAGACAGTTAGCCATGTTCCCCGCAGCTTTGAATTTCAGTCATTATTTATTGAACTAGACTTAACAAGTTCATACAAACGGGCTGTCATGTAAATGTCGAGTCTGTAGACATGAACGCAGGTGCACGTGTGCAAATACAAATGTGTTTGCTTGCATTAAGGTTTGTCTGTTTGTATTTCCTGCAGGAGATGCCACTGAGATGCACCCGCAAACTGATGTCAGGAGCATACATGTGTATGAGAATCAAAGATGGAACCCTATGACTGGATATACAGACAAGTGGGACCTCCAAGTCTTACATTTACTCTCATTCCTGTTATGCATCACCAACTTCATGTGGTCGAAAATCCTAAACTGTTTTTTTATGATTAACTCCCCCAGAGGACTTCCTACAGACCGCCCAATGTGGAGTGATGAGAGTGGGCTAACAGAGTGCACCAAAGGCAGCACGCATCCACCCTCCCCTCAGTGGTCCTGGGTAAGTGGACTCCAAGGATCAGTCTCTACTAAATTGCACTTCTTGCTTTCTTGCTGTCCTCAGCTGTCACCTTTGTTGTAGGTGTCAGAGTGGTCTGTGGACTACAATGTCCCCGGAGGATCAGACAAAGAAGGCTGGCAGTACGCTGCAGACTTCCCCACGTATGAAACAGCTGTTTCTAAAGATGGTGTCTCGAAAAAAATCTAAATGTAACAGAGAAAGTATTTTTTTTTGACTTGCCTCTATCCTACAGGACATTTCACGGACACAAAACCATGAAGGACTTTGTTAGACGTAGAAGGTGGATGAGGTAAGCATCCTCACTTTCATGCGTAATTTTAACTCGGGTCGATACAACTTTATAACAATAGCGTGCTGTGTCCTGCTTACAGGAAGTGTAAGGTTGCTGTGAGAGGTCCATGGAAGCAGGTCCCGCCCATCTGTCTAAGTGACATCTCTCTGATGCCGTGTCTGGCCCAGAGCAGAATGGAGCATGTCCCTGTCTGGGCCCTCAGTGACAAGGGAGACGTCCTGTGTCGGCTGGGAGTCAGCCCCCAAAACGCTGCGGTGAGAAGCACGCTTAAAATCTGTACTTGATCTTTACTACTAGATGCCTTTATTATCTTAATAATCTCAGCTAACCATTGTTTAAACCACCAATAATTTCTAGTGCTTCTGCTCTCGCAGGGCAGCTCTTGGCTCCATGTGGGCACAGACCAGCCTTTTAAGTGCATCTCCATCGGCGGAGCCAATCAGGTGTGGGCCATCGCTAAGGACGGAGCTGTGTTCTACAGAGGATCAGTGTCCCCACAAAACCCTGCAGGTCTGCTAAAGTCGTGACTAATCTGTTAGTTAGGAAGTCAGAGGGTATGAAGGAAGCAAGTATAAAGAGTCAGTGTTGAATCATGTGAGTCCATTTACCCAATTTAACCAGTAAGAGATTACAGACAGCAAGACCTGTTCTTCTTTTATCCCTCTGCAGGAGAATGCTGGTATCACATCCCCTCTCCCATGAGACAGACCCTCAGACAGCTTTCTGTTGGACGGACTTCTGTCTTCGCTGTAGATGAAAATAGTAAGTAGTATTAGGCCTTATTGACTTCATGATGTCAAACTGTTGTCAGCTGACTGGCTGTAATCTCCCCTGATGTCATGCAGGTAACCTGTGGTACAGACAGGGCCTCACCCCCAGCTACCCTCAGGGCTCCGCCTGGGAGCTCATCTCTAACAATGTCACCAAGGTTTCTGTGGGACCATTAGACCAGGTCAGTGTTACTACATCCTGTCGAAAGGGAGCATGCGCCATGACATCAGTTCCAGGTTGGAAACGCAAGATTTGACAAAAGTGCATGGAGGGTTCATCCATCCAGACCAAAACCGTGCTCCAGTCACAGGCTGTGAATGAATTATGGGCCGAGCCATTGGGATGTTAACTGCTGTTTTGAAGCCTCGACTCTGATATTTGCTTGTTGCCATCTTGGTTGATCTAGAGGAGGAGACCATGTTTGAATAGAGTCATAAAGCTGGAGAGTTCTATTAAAAAGCTGATTGAACAGACGAATGTACCATAGATATTGATTGGAAAGAGTGAATTTAGCAATTGGTACCAAAATGACTTGTGGGAAAAAAGTGCACGACATGGGATTTCTTGGCAAGAGTTGATGAAGTTTTTTGAGTCTGTTTGAGCTAGAGATGTTTTGGGCCCAGCAGCTACACTTAAAGGCAATTCCTCATCAGCTGAAGGCTATGTCAGCTTTTTTTTTGACAGTCTATGGCTCCAACTTCCCACTACATTTTATAGAAAACGGCTTGGTAGTATGTGCACGATTACATCACCGAACATTCCACATTCCACCACCGCAGCTCTTGACTTGGAGGAGAAAACAAAGTCATTAGAAATATATGAGCTCAGGAAGCTTCAGTGCGACTGTTCTCTTCAGGTTTGGATCATCGCTGATGGAGTTCCGGGCTTCCCTGCTGAGACATCCGGAGCCGTCTGCCACAGGCTGGGTGTAGGACCAATGCAGCCCAAGGGCCAGTCCTGGGACTATGGGATAGGGGTGAGTTCATTCTAGGTTTGCTTTTCATTAAGCTTACATCCACCCCTCTATTCTCTATACCTGATTTATCCACTTCAGGCCCGTGCTTCATCAGTTAAATGAAAGGAAGATCTTTAGCTCATTTCTATATCATTTCTATATAAATGATCATTATGAGGCTCAGCTCTTCAGGAAAATATTTATTCTTAATACTGGTACAATAAATCTTTAAAGATATGCAGCACGTCTGATTTAATAGATTTTTTTTTTTTTTACCACCAACAGATCTAATGAATTTGGAACTATAATTGGAATTTTTTTTTTTTTTTTTTTTTTTTTTTTTTATCATTTGAAGCTGCATTGAATTCCTGTAAATAGTTTTGGTACAATCTTAATTTTTTTTGGAAAGTACGAAAGCTTTAGGACACATGACAGAAGGGGGAAATCAAATCTACTAAATTCTAAACAAGGAATTGTTTAATTTGTTCATGTTTGTTTGACTTCAAGGGAGGGTGGGAGCACATCAGTGTGAGGGGGAACTCAGCAGAGGCTCCACGGGGCCCCCACCCTCCTCCCGTCGGCCCCTCACGCAGCCCAGTCCCCCAGCAACCGTCGACCCAAGTGAACGGAAACGCTGTGTGTGTGTAGCGCTCTCCCATTTCCTTCTCCTCCTCCTGCTTCTCTTCAGCCCTGTTTGTGCCTGGATCTACATTCATCTCCTTTGGACCTTTTCCACATTCCCTTTGTGTGAAGGGACAGCACAATCAAACCACCGCATCTGGACTGAGTATTTTAGTCGGATTTGATTGGTTGATGAACGTCACTGCCTGGCTAGTTTCCCCAGGTACAAATGGTTTCAGTATTCAGCTATTTTCTCAAAGGGAAAGTGAGTGCATGTGTCTGTCCTTCCAAGGCTTTAGCCTCTGGGTATCATGGGAAAGAGCAATATATTTTATTGATTTATTCAGTTTCCTGCAAAAACCGAAGTGGACGGGAGCACAGCGAAGGGCTAAGGTCTGGTAACCAAATGAACTGACACACAATCACTGTAGCCTAGAATCTATTAGCTCGTTGTGTTGTGTCTGTTCTACATTTTTGTTTGTTTGCATGTGATTTCACTTATTTATTCAATTATTATTTATCATGCATTTGCTGAAGTTTGTTTCTCCATTTATTTTGGCCAGTGAAATGTTTGCGGTGCACTGCTTTTCGCCCATGTTGCTACGACATGCCTTTCAAGGGCTTTTTCAAATTGAAAACTATGAGATATTGACACTTTATTGCTTTTACCATCAGATTATAAATCTCCATCCTCTTGCGATTTGAAAAAAAAAAAAAAAAAAGCTCCTTCTATTAATATAAAACCCCATTCACAGAATTACTCTGACCATGACTGTTGTCACTGCAGCAGGTCTGAATGTCACCACGACCAGACGGACATTAATCTGTTAAGGGCATTGAAATGTGAAATAAAGGTCTAAAGATACTGTTATATCTTCTCATGTCATTGCAGTCAGTTGCTCCTGACCCGTGGAAAGTTTCCAGGCTTTCTATTTTTCCATTCCACCTTTTGTTATGTTTCAGATTCATCTTTAAAGTAAACTGAATGGTTTATTTTCCTCATTTACTTTCCAAAACACCCCACAATGACAAACAAAATAAAAAAGGTTTTGGAAGGGTTCTGATCATTTATTACTTATTTAAAAAAATCAATTTGAAATTTACAAGATGAAAAGAGATGTAAATACCCTGTTTGCAGTCATGTGAAAAATAAAATGCACCCCCTTTCAAAATGTAAGGTTTCACGTTTCAGGAGATAAAGGAAAATTATCAGCTGGTCTACTACTAAGTCTTAAATTGAGGTAAATATAACTTCAGATGATTATATTACACATTATATATGTATTATTCGTTGTCCTGATTTATTTAACTGAAAATAAGCCACAATCCAGGAACAGCGTGAGAACCCGAGCCCACCCCTCGTCCCCTCCGTTTATCAAAGCTAAGGAGTCCCTGTTCTATAGAGATCAATGGGATGACCTTTTCTCCTTGATCCCTGAAAGAGGCACCAGGCCTTTACAGAACAAAGGGGTAGGGCCATGGGGAGTTAGAAGTAGCTGGGATCCTGTACGCTGTACTCAACTTTGGCACAAACATTCATTCCCATCCACTTAATTTGAATGAGGCGCGTCGGTGAGCATCCTTTTTCTGATCTCTCCAGAGGCGCTGCTCTGGGTTTGTTGAGTCTCCAAAACAACTCAGTGGCAGTATGCCGTTGATGTAAATGTTTACCTCAGCTTGAGATCCTCTGGGAAGTGTTTTCCTCTTATGATTGCTGAATATTTTCCAGCATTCATCAATTTGCCCGTCCCGACTGGTCTAATCCCTGTCGCACTAAGACGCTCCCACAGAATGAAGCTGGCGTCACCGCGTTTCACTACAGGGACGGCGTTTCTGTGTACGATGCTCAGCACCTCGCCTTCACACACACTGCTGGGAAAAGCAGCCAAACAGTTCAACCTTTGTGTTTTCAGATCAAAGAATGTGGCCCCTCTTGGCTTTAAAAGCAATTCAAGTGCCCAGCTGGCTCTCGTGTCATTTTGTGAGGAGCCGCTTCTGTCTGGCCACCGTTCATGGAGGGCTATTTGCACTGCTAATGCAAACACGTGACTTTAAATGTTGAAAACGATTTTGGATCCCAATGCAACCGTTGTTTTCAACAGTCAACGACTGAAAAGGTAACAAGAAACAAACTTTTTTTTTTTTTTAGAATTTATTTGCATTTATTTTCATATTAAACAGTGTAATTAGAAACATTTCATTCATTACACTAAGCATGATCAATATGAAGTAAAAATATTTAAAATCTACAGGTTTAAAGGACAGAATGAATTCACATCTGCTTTTCGTCTTAATTTAGATGCTTTTAGCTGATATGTTCCTCCGATTTCACTCAGCTTTAAGTTACAAAATGAAACCTCATACCTTTAACTCAGTTACATCATTTCCCATTTACAGACCAAAGAAAAAGGAAAAAATAAAATAATATATATATATATGTATATATATACACACACACACACATCAGAACATTTCAACATTAAGTTACAATTTTCAAATGTGCAAGATTAAGCAAATGTATACTGTATTCAATAAAAGATTTCCTTAAATAGATGTTCAAGTTTAACTGATGCACAGGCTGCTGGTTTTAACAGAAGTTAACCTTGTCTAAGATACGGTGCCGTCTGGATGGGGCAGGTGACACGGGCGGCTATCTACTACAAGTTAAGTACAACTGTTATCAGTGACAACATATCCAGGGTGTTCGAGTCGTCAGGAGAGATCCATACAGCAACTGTACAACCTACAGTTTCCAATGTTTCAAAACGCCACAGCTGTACATGAAGACGTGTGGGTGAAAGCACATCCTCTTCGAGAACGATTCGCATCAGGCCTCCGCGCAGGAACCGATCGCACCTGCGCAGCCTTCAAATGATGCGATGAAATGCTCAAACATCTCGACAACTTGGCTTTTTTTTTTTCCTTTTTCTTTTCAGGAGGAGATTGCCATCTTTGATCCCAAGTTTATAAAAAAAAAAAAAGAAGAAAAAGGCATACAACTCTGCCCATGACACTGATTATAAAAGCAGCCATGTTTCTTTCTTTCTTTCGTCTTGTTGTTCTAGTGGTGAGTTTTCACGAGGCTCAAAGTCCCTGCACACCAGAGAAGAAAGGTCACCAGATCGTCCTCTGAACCCACACGCGACTTTTTAACTAATTCATGAAATTCATTGCACATTTGTTTACAAACAGCTCGCGACATCTCTCCATCTTGACATTTAAAAATAGAATCTTCTGATTTTCATTCCTCTTTTTTTTTCTTTTCACAGTCCCACTCGACGTGCGATTTGAGTTTTTTTTTGTAGTGTTAAGCGGAGAGCAGCTGTCTATGCAGCATCAGCAGGCACCGCGATTAGACCCAGCGACAAAGTAATCAAGACAAAATCTAAACAGCTTCCTGCACGTGTCAAGTCGAAAAAAATAAAGCTTTACAAAAAAAAAAAAAAACAACAATTAACAATATGTTCTCATTCACAACTGTCTTACAGTTGGGTCAACCTTGTGAGGACTGATAAGAGCAATCCTTAACCTACAACGCGTCTCAAAAACATGAGTCAGCTTACTGTGAAGGTTCCTTTCAAACATAAAGGAATATACAGTGTGTACCTCTGTAGATTGTTAATTGCACAATCACCCGATGCACGGATGGCGCATCCACATTCGCGATCCTATTTTATTCGAATACTGCTACAGAAGGATTCCACACGTGGTTTCATCTCCAGTTAGGAGATCATGATTCAACTCAACAGGAAGTTACCCAAAACAAAACAAACAAACAAACAAACAAAAAAAAAAAGGAGGCAACCACCGAAATAATCGCACCACATGAAGATGCTAAATAATTTGTTACAGATCAAGCTTTTCTTTTAGATTTTCATTTGCATGGCCGATGAGATCCAAGAGCTTATTCCTGTTCAGTTGTAGTGATTATGTTGCCAGCTCGGTGTGTTCAGTTCACCAATCCAACCTCAACAGCAACTGGTTTTTTTCTTTTGGTGTAGCATAAGTCCCGGTGTGGGCGGGCTCTTACACCAGAAACAAAAGGAAGCAGCCACACACCTGGAATGTGCATGAGGGGTCTTTAAAGCACACATTAAGAAGCTCCTTCCACTTTTACTTGTGTTGTTTTTTTCGTGTGTGTCCCCCATAAATTGTAATTGCACTGTACTGAAATCCCACACACAGATGGAGCTGGAGAGGTGATGTGGCTCAGACTGGGACTGGGCCTCGTCTGTGTTATTTGCTCAAAATCGATTTTTTTTTTTAGTTTTGTGGCCAAGTTCACAGAGAACAGTTCCGCCTGAGAGAAGCACTCCACAAACTTGTCTTTTGTCCCTATTCAGCTGCTCTCAAAAAAAGGAGGCACAGCTTTGTTTTCTCAGTAGTGCGATGATAAACGATCCCTTCATTTATCGGTTTAGTCTTTTTCTCCATCCTCGCTGCTTCCTGGTGTGAACAAAAAGAGGAATAAACATTAATGCGAGACAAGCACACTTTGAGACAGCTTTGAGACACACAGACGTTAGAGTGGTATTAATTCCTTTAAGCCACTGGTGCTCAACTTACCCCCTTGTTCGATGTCGGAGTCTGTAAGATGTGTAAGAGAGAAGCTGGCGATGCTTGCCGGCGAGATGGAGAAACGGGAGTAGTTTGAGGAGCTGCTCCAGCTGGGCTCCAGCACACGTCCTACTGCAGAGGCTGGAGAGGAAACGGCCTTAGAGACCGAGTCTTTGTCCGCCTTGGGCAGGAAGGCGGGCGCGGAAGAGCTGAAGTCATCGTCCCACTCGAAACCACCACCTGTGAGCGTTTAATGGACACGTCACACCATCTTATGAACAAACATACCAACGTGCAGCGGCTGCACAAATCTGCAGGTTCTTTGCATTACCTTCTTCATCTGTTGAGCTTTCAGAGTTAGCGAAGCGGTTCAGGTAGCTGGAAGTGGACACGGGGCTGCTGAGATCTGGCACCTGACTGTTTGAGCCTGAGGAGTAGTCGCCCAGTTCCTTGGTGGGAGTCTCCTAAAATTCAGAAAAAGAATATGAAGGCCATATAAACCTATTAAAATAATCAACTATAGACTGATGCTCTACCTGGTCAAACAGGTAGACGGTGACATCATCAAAGAAAGAAACCGCTCTTCTGGAGTTCTCTGCATTCCACCTCACAGAAGACGGGGAGGATGATGATTGGATTCTGAGCGTCGTGGGTTTCAATAAGCTCTTCAGGTTCCTCACGGGTTCGTCTGAGACGATAATTGGCACCGTGTGCACCACTTCGTCCTCGCTCTCTGAGCTGGAGTCGTGCAGCTGGTATGCACGCATGTCATCGTCGGAGTCCTCGCTGTTCTCATCCTCCTCATCAGCATCCACGCCATCCTCCTGTCCATCTGGCCCGGAACCGTCTCGCCTCCCGAGGTAACGCCCCTCTGTATGCGGCTCTTTGATTTTATGACAGTCGCTGGCGTTCATCCTGGTCAGTTTAGCATGAGCTGCTGTCTCGCGCGCCGGCTCTGATGGGGTAGCGGAAGGCAGCGGGGAGCTTTCTGGATCTTCCAGCGGGCTCAACTGATTGAGAAACGTGCCCTCGCCGGGTTCTGGTGTATTTTCACCTTCGCTACGGCCGATCACCTCACTCTCATGTTTCACTGTGATATCTGAAGCTACGTCTGAAGGTACCACCTCGACACGGGCATCAGTTGCTTCTCCACTCTCAGCCTGCACCAACCCTTCCGCCGGAGAGGATTCCTGCTGAGAAAATAAAGTTCCAGCATCTCCTTCCTTGTAGGCTTGCAGCGCGGGCGCTCCAGCGTTGCTCAGCCATGGAACTTCGACAGCATCCCCAGCAGTCGTTTCCTCAGACTTCTTCTCGGGCTCCGACTCATTGTCAGAGAAGTAGGCAGAATCTCTGTAATTGCTGCCCATTTGGGGTTCCTCGGCAGGAGCTACATCATCTGGCTGCTGGCTCTCACTGGGATCCTCGCTGTCGGTATCCTCTACACACTCTACTTCAGAGATGACGATTTGAGGCGGAACCAAATTTGCCGAAGCCGTGAGCTCGGACTCCTCTTCTTTTGTAATGCTCGTGCCGTTTTTAACCGGGGAGCAGTCCTTGTCATTCGGCTGAGAGTTCCACTCGGGAGACTCCAGGTTCTCAGTCTCATACCCACTGTCTGATATTTTGTATGGAGGCTGGAGTTTGTGTCGGGTTATTTGAGCGCTCAGCTCTTCTCCCTGCTCTCCGAACCTCTGTATGTCGAGAGAGTCCAAAGAGTCGGGCGTCTCAGCTGAATTGTCCACAGTTGGAACAGTGGTGGACATGCTGTCTTCCAGTAAACTGTCCTGGCTGATCTGGTCCAAAGATGGACCGGAAACCAGGAGAGAGGATTTAACAAGAGCGTGCCCATTGGTTTCCAAGTAGGACTCTTCATGATCAGACAGAGTGGTTTCCAGTTCTATATCTGCGTCCTCAATCAGGTCACTCAACAGATCATTACTTGTTAAGTCTTCGTTGTGTCCGTTTTCTGAAGACAACGCTTGAGCTTGCTGGTTTTCTGGCATTTTACATCCCATTAGGAGAGCACTGGCAGTTGAGGCAGCAAGATCCTCTACAATGCTGGGAATATTGGCATCTGTGCACAATGAGTCTGAAGTGGCACTGTCAGATAATGGAAGGGTGGGACCATCAGTTTCACTAATGATAACCTCGAACCTTTCTGAGGTAGAATCAAAGCCAGAGTCTACACCTCTGTCTGAGGATTGCAGCAGACCGAGGTCTTCAGTGGAAGAGCCATTTCTAACTGGCAGCTGGTTGCTTGTGTCATCGTCCGCGACTACTGTAATCGAAGGCACCAGTGTTTCGTTGTCTACCAGAGAAGGGCTTAACCGCCCCAAGGTGGAACTTGGAGAGTCTAAAAGTTCGTATCTTGATGATGTGCTACTTGTTGCAGGTTGTATGTGTGTGTCTGCTGTATTTAAGCTGCCTAAAAACTCAAAGTTATCCCAAGAATTCATTTTGAATGCTTCCTCTGGTTCGTGGACTAAGCCGGGGAAAAGGAAATTCTGCTGTGGAGCTGAAAAACTAGAGCCCTCTTTCATCAGGCTCTGGTCTCTGAGAAACGCGTAGTTATCAACGAGTTTCTCAGTATTGAGAAGCGTCTTGCCATCTGCGTTCTTCCCCTCTCTGTCCACAGACAGACGAGAGGTGTCCCCTAAAAACGAATCTCCGTAGCTTTGATTTGCATTCGTCTCTTGGACCCCGTCATAGAAAGGGTTCCCATTGCGCTCCGGGAGCTCCATAACGTTCTGTCTCCAGGAAGGAGAGTCCTCGTGTTTGGACCCCTCTTCGGTGAAAATGTTGGTGTGGTATGGGCTGTCATTTTCAAGAGATGACCAGATGTGGCTATCTGGTAAATATGAATCCTTTGAGTCAATGCTTTGGTGGAAAAAGTCAGCATCTGTGCTAGACTCATCCAGACGGACATCTTGAAGGACAACAAAATCTTGTCCTCTACTCCCATGTTCCCCAACAGTGCTCTCCCCTTGATCCTCTAGTTGGATATAATATTCATTCCCACTAGATGACTTTTGTGCATCAAACACTGGTACAATCCCAGGAATTTCCAAAGAAGTGTTATCACTTTCTGCTCCAGCCTGCCTGGTTAAAGGATCAGGGAAATGGGCTTGGATGTCTTCCCTGGAAACGGGGAAGAACATGCTGTGGTAGTTCAGCGTTGTGTCCATGCCCGAACGTCCATGGTTGGCGTCATAGTGATCATGCTTGGCTGCCTCCCAGACGTACTCAAAGCTGAGGCCTTTGCTCGTTTCTGTGACAGTGAGAACTTCATCAATCTCATGTCGCAGGGCGTCGTCAGCAAACTGGTCCAAGATCGGAAAGGACGAATGGCTGACAGTGGTCTGTCGGGTGGATGGGTTAGGCTTCAGCGTATCCCAGCGTTGGTCAAAATCTTCTTCCATGTCTTTCTGGCCTTGCATTCGAAGATAGATGAGCAAGCGATGAACTTCCTCTGCTGTCGCCCGTTTGTCCGGGGAAAGCCAGCAGAACTGCAAGACCTCGAACCTGCAGTAACACGGAGAAACGGATATCTCTTTCAGACTCAAAACCCATTTAAACAATGCTTAAAACGCTTATTTTACAGTGCCCTTTGTTCTGATGAAAATGTTCCAAAGACTCACCATCGTTCAGAATAAGGAAGCTCCAGTTGTGGCTTAAACAGTTTGACTTGTTGCTCCTTGATCACATGATTGAGAACCTCCCGGTCTGACAGATGCGGGTACGGCTGAGTCGATTTCTCAAAGAGCTCCCATAAAGTGACTCCCAAGGCCCTACAGACAAGTGACAATGAAGCAGATGTTAGCACCACAGAGCAATCCGCTTTACTGTATTCCATTTGGAATTCCTTTTATGTGCATGTACTTTTAATCAAATAGGATTCAAGCAGGAAAAATCTGTCATAAGTAATATAAACCATCACAAATTTTAAAGGATTTTTAAACTTATGGATATTAACTTAAGAGTCTTCCCTTCTGCCTCAAGAGTGTCACTTTTAAAATTTGGTGAGTGTTGGATGTAGTGACATCTAGTGGTACAAACTGCAAACTGCAATCTGTTTGGACAGATCCTGCCTTAAGTTCTATGCTTCTAAGAGGGGAAAAAATGAGCAAAAGCACTGAGTGCACACTGTACACTGCATTCAGGGATTCCACACTAATGAATGAAAAAGGTAACACACATTTACGGTATAATGAACAAACTTGCCTGCCGATAGATCAATTTAGATGTTACACACTACGTGTTACGGCTTTTTGAAAATGTCCTCTTGCGTCAGTGCAAATCTGATGTTTTCTACCCACCACACATTGCTCTGCTTGGTCTGCTCCATCGTGATAACACCCCCATGGCGCTCTCCCACCAGCTCAGGAGCCAGCCAGCGAAGGGGAGCGAACACGTCATCCTCTGTGATGATGTAATCCTCCTACAGACACATGGGTTATGCGAAGCTTTATGAGAAACACTTCAAACACGACTGGAAACACAAACTCAATCAGAAAAAAACACCACAACAAGGAGAAATTTAGCTGTTTATTATGTCTTGTTGAGGGAGGGCACCCCGACATTGCCTCCACTTTCTTTACAGAAATAGCTTCACCGAGTGACCTTATCTTATGAGTATTAAATTCCGACTGCCCTAACTGACAGATCAGCAGTATTTCAGGAATGCAGCAGACAACTGCTTAGGACATATGCGGCATGTCAAGTTACAGAGAGGACAACAGAGATTCTGCAATGAATTGGCACGTATAGATAATCAAAGGAAACCTGTGCGGCATCTGATGCTTAAGATTTATTTTCTGTTAGGTCATCTGGGGCTGGGTAAAAATAGCCAGACTTGTCTTTACTATATAAAGCGGAGTAGTTTTCAACCATCTTAAGACGGTAAAACAACTGCAAGTACAGTAGAACGAACACAGAGGATGAACACTGACATTCCCGTGAAATCAAAGCATTGACCCTATAGTTAAGGTTCTCAGTTTACTAAACCATAATGTCAACAAGGTTTCGTTCCATTAGCAATAAAACAATAGTTTGAGTCAAATTATCCCCTTTAAATCATGTGATCATGAACTACCGGTGCTGGCATGTAGCACGTTTAAATTCAGCTGATCAGAGTAGTTTGGGG
Source organism: Odontesthes bonariensis (assembly GCF_027942865.1). Lineage (NCBI taxonomy): Eukaryota > Metazoa > Chordata > Actinopteri > Atheriniformes > Atherinopsidae > Odontesthes > Odontesthes bonariensis. The sequence continues at coordinate 17,390,410 of NC_134526.1, forward strand.
GGGATCAGTATAATCCTCGCAGAACCAGGGCGGACCTTGAAATAGTCGCCCTTACATTTGCAAGCAAATGTTTGCATGAAGAAACGGCACGAATCGGGGAACAAGTCGTTTGTAGAGCACATATCATACTGGTGCCGTTACGGTTCCCTCATCCTGGATGGACTATGGATGGACTTCATAACGGACCAAAAACTACAGGAAAGCACAGTTGTGTGCAAATAGCAAGATGCGCCGCAAACAATTTTGTGGCTTTTGACATTTCTAGAGATTTTTCAGGATTAACTATACCAAAGATCACAATTATTACTGTAATTAGAACACTGACAAAATTGTCATCAGAAAAAAAAAAAAAAAAAAAAAGATTGAACAGAAGTTTTCTGCTTACTTTGTATCTGTAGGGTCCAATTCCATAGTCTCCCACTTTGACTGTAAGATCTGCAGTCAGGTAACAGTTCCTCAGAGCCAAATCACTGTGAAAACACACAGGAAAAACATCAACACGATTCACTGAATGGATGAGACGTTTCACAAGGACCACAAGTACCAAATCTCTCACGGAGGCAGACAGGTTTGGAATTATTGCCGAAATAAATATGAATGAGGATCATTTGCTTTTAAACCCAAAGTGTGATGTCACACAAGAGTCAGACAGAGGGAAGTCTGGCCAGAGTCACATACACATTTTATAGAAGCATTTATATTATCTAAAATAAGCACAAGAGAGACTTCCTTCTGCTCAACACATGGCAGCAATACTCGTACAGGGGCTATTCCCATCTGAAGTGTACACAAACATTAGGTAGTTTATCGAGGGGAAACACATGCTATGCAACCTTTTTGTTGGTTTGCCAGGAGGGAGCATAACAAGCTCTGAAAATCAGCACATAAAACAAACACATGGTGGTTCATTCACAGTGACCTAAGTGGCGAGCTCTGGTTTCTCTTTAGCCTTGCAGCATTAACCTTTAACCATCAAATGACAAACTCTGCTGACACCAGAATCCTGTGTGCGCGTGGCCCTGCTACTGTAAGACCCAACGGAACCCCTGGAACATAAATGGAGATGCACATTGAACCCCCCCGTCCACTGCTATTGGCCAACAGCCTAACATGTAGCAACATGGCCGCGGTGAAACAAGTTCAACATTTTAACCCTGCGAGGGTAATAGACGGCACGTGGTGATCATTTTCATACCACGAAACATTCGTGCACTTGCAAACTGCGTCTTCAGTGGATGTGTGATGTCGTGTTTAAGGAAATATCCCATTGCGACTAATGATCTATGTTCATCCCTCTGGGAGTTTTCCAGAGGGATGAACCTTTAACCTAAAACAATACGTTTGTGTTTTATGTGATTGACCTACAAAAATAGGATAAAATTAAAAGAGATCAAAGTTTTTTTTTTTTTTTTTGTTTGTTTGTTTTTTTTTATAAAAAAAAAATCCACGTCCCAAGAGCCAGCTTCAGTAGCCGAGGATCAGACCGCCAAGGTCCCCGCCTTCGGCTGCCGCCCAGCTCACACTGCACCCGACCCCCATGGCCCCTCCCACGGGTGGTGAGCCCGTAGGAAGTAGGAAGGGGGTGGATGAGGTCCGTCCTGAGTTCCTCAAGGCTCTGGATGTTGTAGGGCTGTCTTGGTTGACACGCCTCTGCAGCATCGCGTGGACATCTGGGGCAGTGCCTCTGGACTGGCAGATTGGGGTGGTGGTCCCCCTCTTTAAAAAGGGGGACCGGAGGGTGTGTTCCAACTATAGGGGGATCACACTCCTCAGCCTCCCTGGTAAGGTCTTTTCGGGGGTACTGGAGAGGAGGATCCGACGGATAGTCGAATCTCGGATTCAGGAGGTGCAGTGTGGTTTTCGTCCTGGCTGTGGAACAGTGGACCAGCTCTATACCCTCCGCAGGATCCTGGAGGGTGCATGGGAGTTCGCCCAACCGGTCTACATGTGTTTTGTGGACTTGGAGAAGGCGTTCGACCGTGTTCCTTGGGGACTCTTGTGGGGGGTGCTCCGGGAGTATGGAGTGCCGGACTCTTTGATACAGGCTGTTCGGTCTCTGTATGACCGGTGTCAGAGTTTGGTCCGCATTGCCGGCAGTAAGTCGGACATGTTTCCTGTGAGGGTTGGACTCCGTCAGGGCTGCCCTTTGTCACCGATTCTGTTCATAATTTTTATGGACAGAATTTCTAGGCGCAGCCAGGGCGTTGAGGGGGTCCGGTTTGGCGACCTCAGAATCGGGTCTCTGCTTTTTGCGGACGATTTGGTTCTGTTGGCGTCCTCAGGCCGTGACCTTCAGCTCTCACTGGAGCGGTTCGCAGCCGAGTGTGAAGCGGCTGGGATGAGAATCAGCGCCTCCAAATCCATGGTCCTCGGCCGGAAAAGGGTGGAATGCCCTCTCCGGGTCGGGAATGAGATCCTTCCCCAAGTGGAGGAGTTCAAGTATCTCGGGGTCTTGTTCACGAGTGAGGGACGAATGGAGCAGGAGATTGACAGACGGATCGGTGCGGCGTCTGCAGTGATGCGGGCTCTGCACCGGACCGTCGTGGTGAAGAAGGAGCTGAGCCAGAAGGCGAAGCTCTCGATTTACCGGTCAATCTATGTTCCTATCCTCACCTATGGTCACGAGCTGTGGGTAGTGAACGAAAGAAAGAGATCGCGAATACAAGCGGCCGAAATGAGTTTCCTCCGCAGGGTGTCTGGGCTCTCCCTTAGAGATAGGGTGAGAAGCTCGGTCATCCGGGAGGGGCTCGGAGTAGAACCGCTGCTCCTCCGCATCGAGAGGAGTCAGATGAGGTGGCTCGGGCATCTGGTGAGAATGCCTCCTGGACGCCTCCCCGGTGAGGTGTTCCGGGCCCGTCCCACTGGGAGGAGGCCCCGGGGAAGACCCAGGACCCTCGGAACGCCTCGGGGTCCCCCCGGAAGAGCTGGAGGAAGTGGCCAGGGACAGGGACGTCTGGGTCTCTTTGCTCAAGCTCCTGCCCCCGCGACCCGATCCCCGGACCAGCGGAAGATGATGGATGGATGGATGGATATAAAAAAAATAAATTAATAAATAAAATCAAACACTGATAAATGGTGCGTTCAAATGTATTGAGCACCTTTCTTTTGAAGCCCCAGATCAAGATCTGCTGCTATCGATGAAATTCAGAGGTCACACAATAAGTTCAGGTAAGCCCACCTGTGTGCAACTCCAGTGTCACATGATCTTAGAAAACAAAGCACCTGTTCTGAAGGAGCTCTCCAAACAGGTAGAGGGCAACGTTATGGAGAAATGGAAAAATAGAAAAAGTAACAAACCTCCGAATGAGCGTCAGAGCAACATTAAATTCATTATCAGGAAATGGAATGAATGCGACGTCCCAACAATCCTGCTAAGAACGGGGAGGCCAATAAAACTCACTGAGCAGGCAAGGAAGACATTATTTAGGGAGGTAACAGAGAGGCCAAAGGTAACCTTGAAGTTGCTGCGAAGCTCCACAGCAGGGACTAAAGTGTCTGTCAGCAGAATCACTGTAAGCCACACTCCACAAAGACATGAAAGTCAGGAAAAAGTGGCAATTGATAAGGTTAAAAAAAGAACAAAAAATATCATATTTGAAGTTCAGCAAAAGGCATCGGGGACACTGGGAAACACGCTGAAGTTAGTAAACTGAACTTTCTGGTCATTAAGAAAATCACCACCAGTATTGCTAACCCATTATCCCAAGGCACCATCCCACAACAAAGCAACGTCTTACCGTGCCAATGTTAGTCAGGTGCCTCAGGAAATGAGGAGGGTTGAAACGAATGGTGGGTGGTAATATAACAAGGAAAATTCTAAAGAAAAAGCTTTTTTTTTTTTCTTTCTTTTTTCTTTTTAAAGTCTTCCAGGAAAAAAAAAGAGACTGGGACAAGTTCACTGATCAAAATGACAATGACCCTAAGCAGACTACAAAGGTAATCCTCGAGTGGTTCAAGAGGACCATTTAATTGTCTTGGAACGGTCCAGTCAAAACCCAGACCTCAATCCAAGTGAGACTGTGGTATGACCTCAAAGATCACTGTACACCAGGAGGAACCATCCAGCTTAAAGGAGCCAAATGGGTGTGCCTTGATGAATTGGCAAAAACCCCAGAGCCTTGATGTGCCAAACTTGTGAAGACATCCCTAGGAGAGTGTGAGCTGTAATTGTTGTAACTGTTGCTACCTCCCTGCTTCGCTCTATTAAAACACAACAGTGGACGATGACAATTTTTCAGCAGCTCACGGCTGACAAATATCCAAATACCAATTTGAAGCAAACTTTGGAAATGTTGCAAAAAGAAATTCATTCATGGGAAATTAGGCTCATTTCCATTACCTACTTTGGAGCTAATAAACTATGCTCCGTCGGAAGGGCTGTATTAAAAGTCCTTGAAAAAGGCAATAAAACCAGTCGTCCTGGCCGCAAAGAGATCTTTTTTGGAACCAATTGTAGACCACAGACTGCATTCAAAAGATCAGCGCTCCTAAGATGTGACAAAGTACAACACCAGTGACAGGTGCAAGGAGCCCAACAACAAACTCCCCCCTCCTTGGATATTTTATATATGTATTTATATTCCCCCTCGCACATAAGTCATTGTGGTGTCATTAGCTGCCAGTGGGCAATAACTTTAAAAAATAACCTTAATAATCTATAATCAAGTCCACATTGTGAAAACAACTGTAGACTTATCATAAACCCAAGTTTTAAATTATGCTACTTTCCCCAGTTACTAACGAAAAATGTATAAAAACATATGTGGATTTGCTGATTCGCAGGCCCACATTCTGACCCTTGGATTGCAAAGCTGAGGCATCATCTTTGGACACGAGCACACGTAGCAAGAGGTTTGGTGCCTGTGCTGAAGCACCATCAGCAGCCTCTCACGGTATTGCCAGCATGTAGTTGACTTTTTGGGATTTTTTTTTTTTATTCTGGTTGAATGTGTCACAGAAATATTTTTACGAGCTAAATTAGTTCAAACAGAGGGAAGCTGTACAGCTCCCTCCGAGTTGTAACAAGGATTTAAACACAACGTCCAATATGAGGATATCCTTTTACATGCAAAGAGCAGAATCATCATATCCCTCTGGCAGCAGACAGCTGACACTGTGGCAATGCATGGGAGCTGTGTAATTGGAACCGTCAGAGCTTATTCTGAGCATGCAAAATAGAGCCGAAGAGCTGAGCATCGTATGTTACCCCCAAGCCTTGGATTCCCAGCACTAGCCTGTAGCCCTGCTGGCTGGCAGTCAGACATCCAGCATTCCCTGAGGTAAAAATGAGAATGGAATGCAGCCTCTCCGCTGTACAAACCTTTTTTGGAGAACACCGGTACTCCTGACACTGGGTGGACAGTCAGAACATAGGTAAAACTAACAGTTGAAGACCTACGTCTTCATAATCATACGTTTACGACTGTGTACTTACCACATGACAGTTACATACCTTGTTAAATTACTATTTGTTTATCGTACAGAGTGGCTTGAATCAGTCGTAAAAAACGGCAATGACTGTATTTTACATGATGTTCGGAGATGCAATTCAACCGTGTAATTTCAGCATTACATTTCCTTTTTTGAGGAAATGCGGTTTGGATTTCCAACTCAATGAAACAAATCACAATATTTCTGTGTTTCGTGTCACTGAGAGGTACAGCACGGCTCTGAAAAACACACTGCTTAGGTTAGTAGATCAAAACTCGGTGAGCTTGCTCTAGTGTTGCAGTTCTTTAGTGCTACCTGTGCAAGAAGTTGTGTTTGTGAAGGTGAGTGACACCAGCAGCAATTTCACAGGCCATCCTCTGCAGCGGCAGCAACTCAGCATTTCTGAACATCCAATCCTGCTGAGACAGGTAGCCCCGCAAATCCCCCTGCAAAGACAAACACACACAGCGCCATTAGCCCATCGATATCACAACGGACATTAAGCAAATCCGGAGGAGAACTATTTTTACTGAAGCGAAAGGGAGAATTTAACAGCAAGCCTTAATTAAATGCACTGTGCAGAGAGCGCCACATGGGGGCAGCAGAACTCCCCCATGTCTTGTCTTCTCAGCACTTCTCACTGCTGATGTGTGACAAAACCAAATAAGGGTAACACCGTTTGATGGACCTCTGTGCTGTGTCACAGTGATTTATAAATAAAAAGAGTCCACATCAGATCAGGCAGATAAACTGCTGGGTAGCGTTTCTGAGTGTGGAGGGAGAAAGAAAAGCCAATACATGAATAAACAAGATTACAAAACTAATAAATAAAGGTGTCCTGTGACAGAAGCAGGACAAGGCGCTTTGAGCACATATTACAATTTAACATAACATACAAGAGGTATCCAAGTGTGAAGTGATAAAAGAAAAAAAAAAAAAAAGGTCAAATCAGAACTGCAGTGGCAACTCAATCATTTAGCGTGCTGGGAACAGATAGTTAACCTCTAGATGGCATGTCAAAAAGACAGTAAATTTTAATTTCAACAAGGCCTCAGCTGTGTGCAAATTCACAACGCATGTGTGGCTGTCAATCAGCAAGCTGTAACAGAGTGGGGCTGACAAAGTGTCTCTACATAACTTTATACTGTACTACGGTGGGGAGGACAATCCTATTTAACTCCCGTTTAATGGGCAAAGCACAGAGGTCTAAGCTGTTTCTGAGATCGTGTTCGCTGCAGACTGAAGGAGATTCCCCAGTAGCCAGCAGAGCGCAGCCTCACTGAGGAGCAAGCAACTACAACCATACTGTACACAAGCAGGAGCCGCATAAACTGAGGCGTTTTGTCCAAAATGCTGGGTCACACACAGATCTCTGCGTGTGGGGGTGCTGTGCATATGAACGTGTGTTTTCAAAAGGGTTTATTTTTCCCTGATGCATTTCTTTACAAGCCGCTTAGAGCAGTCATCTTATGTAAGCACTATTTGTTTGCCTCAGCTACATTCGTTCCTGCACACACACACACATAAATGGACAAAAAAAGCCCACACAGATCTTAGAAGGGGTCTTCACTGAAGCGCTATAATGTATGGTAAATAATACTCTGCAGCCATCTTTATTTGTGGACGTTGTGCAGCAGGTGATTAGGTTTGGGTTCCAGCTTGCCGTTAATAAAACAAAAGTGTGAAGGGCCAAAATATTTAGGCCTTGTATCTGGCCAGGGAATAACGAGACTGTGCCTCGTTTAAGTGGAGCTCAGCTGCTATGTGATCAAGTTATGGAAGAAAGAAAAAAATAATAATAATCTGGATATTTTAGGTGATTGTCCAGCATAATGGTTGTAGATACTGGGAACAAGCTTTAGTCTTATTACTGTTAGGCTATTTTATTTTAAGGACAAACACAGCTGCCAAGAAGTGTAATCAACGAGTTTGCCAGTTTTGAAAAGGCAGATTAGTCTAAGGAGATCAAAGATTAACTATAATGTTAAGTATACATAACGGCATACCACAGTTATTAATCTCTACTTAAAGATGACATGACGGTGACAAAAAAAAAACAAACAAAAAAAAAAAAAACAGCGCTGAATACACCGATTGTTCCTTTTACAACCGTAATAACTGAAGGAGTTCAGCTGGCTCTTGTCTGGAACTAGAGAAGGGTCTGACTAATGTCCTGGAAAGGCACCACGCTGAAGATCTATGTGCTACAAGCTGTCACTCACGCACTACGGTATGCGACATGCCCCTGCACCAGTTGCTGGATGTATTCCGATTTCCAAAATTCTTTGAGTCAGGGTTACCCAGCACGGGTGATACAGGACGGAAAAAACACAGTTAATCAAGTCGCTGTCGGAGAAGACGTCACATTTTCCCGGCTTTTTGGGATTCACCTCGTTCGCCGTACAGCTGCAGAGTCGCATGTCACGCTAGGATATCTAGTATCTGACTGACTGACTTGGCCTCAAGTAGTAACAAGATAGAGACGGGTAATCTTTTACTTTAAACACAAACAGAAGCGCTTCAATAGTTGTTGCTATGGTACCTCAGTGTCACTTCTATCTTCAAGTCAAACAAACTAAAATCCCGCTTAGATCTAGCGCTAAAAAAATCTTTATCCGACAAGGGATAACAAGCATGGGCATCAATCAGTTGTGCTAACCTCACACATTATCACCTTTAACATACAGAATCTTCCCTTCCTCCTTAATGACTTGTGGCAAGTCATTCACCTTGAGTCATGTCCATGTGCTGTCGGAGAGATTATGGGACCTGGCTAGAAGGACCACAATGCCAGGACATCTGCCAGGTCTGGGCAGCTGACAATACCCCAGCCCAACAAGATTACGTAATGCCTGGCACAACAAGTCAAGCTGGACCCAGCCAGATGTCATCAAATTAGAACAAAGTTAGGCAAGGTGCCGATGGAGATAGTCAAGGCATCTTTAACAGAAAAAAAAGAGTTCATATACACAGTTGTTTACACACTATCCAGAATTGGCCTTTCTCCTTTCTTTCATCTCCCATTCTTATTTATTTCATCTAAAAAAAAAAAGCAATAGCTTACTTAAGACTGCATTCAACAGCCGCCGATAACCACAAGGTGCTGGCCATAAAAATGCACAAACACAGCAACTGGCAGAGCTGACACCAGAGGAGTGTAAATGGAGCCTGTTGCTTAACTTTGCGAGGTGGGAATGTGAGAAGTCCCAAGCTTACAGTAGCTATGGGACGGCGACTGGAGGCGGGAAGAAAAGGGAGCCCCCCTCCATCAATACCTGGTCCACCCAGAATAGCTCGAAAAAGAGTGAACCAATCAGCGCCCGTGATGGGGTCTTATAGGCTGAACGCACCTCTGGCACAGCTCCTGCAAAACGAGCGACTATCTGTTTTAGCTTTGCTTACATATGGAACTTGAAACATAGGTGCCTTGTGGTTTTATTTTTCCTCTTGTTGGGTTTTTGCTCTGACGTGGGAAAGGCCTCATTAGCTTTTGCGGACAAAAAAAAAAAAAAACCTTGCTTTGTAAAACCGAGCGCTACGGGAGATGCTTTGGTTTCTCGCTTCTCCCTCATCCAGGTGACCTCTGATGACGCCTCCTCCCTTTCTGGTTCAAGACGACGTCTAGCAAATAAACATTTGATCATGCAGACTGTCAGCTCTGAGTTGTTGTCTTTTGTGGACTGCACGTCTGTCCGTCTGTGTTGAAAATATGTCCATCAGCGGAGGCTGAGAGCTCCTCAAACAGGTACCCCCGTGAGAGGAAAAAAAACACGTCTGAGTCACTTCAATTTGTGACGGCAGAAAGGAAGGCTAACTTGGGACTGAGAGAGTATGCCTTCGGTCCAGATGGGACATAAGACGGATCAACTGTGTATGCTTAATGGACAGTATTTAAAGGGGCCTTGCCCTGTGAATATGTGAGTGCTGGCACACGCTGTAAAGAGCCAAATCTCAGAATTCTCAATTAATGCAGCTTTCTAAGGCTACGTGCCCAAGACAACGGTAACGACAGATAAACGCAGAACATTTCGACAGATGTGCCTATCTTGCACACGGCGACGGCGTTTTTAGGAGTTCAAAACGAAGAAAACGCAAACGCCCTCCAAAGTGGAGATCTTGTAAACGATCCAACCTCTCGTCGCCGTAGAAACAGTTCAAAACGCAGAAGTGCGTTTTTTGCACACGTTAAGTGGGTAGTTCTCCATGAACGACTCCCATATCTCACTACCTTTATTTTGGACACTCTCCCAATCCACATTATCCACTGCCTTCCTGGCTTTGTAGTTCAGTGTCGTGTTCAGGAGCAACTGGACCTCATCATCTGTCCAAACAAAGTTTGAAGGCGTACTGTTGTTGCTGCCGCGCTTCGCCATTTTCTTCCAACTGACGCGGAGGAAGTAGCCACAAAACAGGCATTTCTCATATTTATTAATATATAACAATATAACTCATATAACAATACCAAAGGTATTGTTGCTACTGCCACCTACGTCCGGGGCGTGCATACTACATCGGCAAACTGCGAGTTTTATGAGTTTTATACGTTTTCCCTGTTCCCATGGATAGACAGATATCCACCCCCAAGCGCTCGTGAGAACGCAGATAAATTGTGGAGGAAAAAAACGGACATCTGCGTTTATGCTTCAGAGCGTTGTCGTGGGCACGTAGCCTAAGTAAGAAGGAGCAGAAACACTAGTTACTACAGCAATCTCTCATTTAAAGAGCACAAGTACAGGAAGCAGGAAGTGCATCAGCACATGCTCGCTGAGCGCGCCGTCACTCACCATTTCACAGTATTCAAAAACGAGCAGGAAGGGAACGGCCTCAACACACTGTCCGAGGCACTGGAGGATGTTTGGATGCTGCAGCACTCTGAAGACACAATTAAATGACAGGATTTAGATTTGGAGGTCATGGTTATCAGGGCAGTCTTTAGAAAATACATACAGTACAGTGATGTATACGTCTATTTTGACCACATTTACTGTTTGCATCTCATTCCCCACACACATACATGTTGAAAAAAGTAAATTAGGGGAATATTACACATCATTAATAGATAAGGATTTGAATGTTTACTGCATTTTTTTTAAAATTATTTTTGAAAGGCATCAATAAAAATTAAGTGAAAAACAAAAATAGCCCTCAGTTAAAGGGGTTATTTTATTTGTTTACCTGTATGGATCCCCCTGCTGCAGGAAATCATTCTGTTCCTTGGCACTTGCATTAGCTTTCAACTCCTTGACCACCACTCTGGTTCCACCCGGGTCTGTGTAGATTTCACTCAAAAGGACCTGACAGCACAAAAAAAAAACAAAACAAAAAAAAACAAAACACAAAAACTTTAAACTACACGAGAACCAAGCAAAAAAAATTTAAAAGTATAATCTGGCTATATCGTAACTATTCCTCTGACCGTGGTCTCGGGTGCTATTACAAAATACCTGAGAACATCTACATTTGATCACTTTTCTCCCTTAGAATGAAGCGCACGATAAGCAGCGAAATCTCCATCCCGCAGCCCTTCGTACCGCACGGTTAAAGGATGATCTTATTTATTATAGAAAGAAAAACAATCTTACCTGGCCAAACCAGCCGCTGCCAATCTCTTGGATGTAACTCAAACTGTGACGTCCTACCTGGAAGCCGGTGGATGCCTCTATCAAACCAAACAGAAAACCACGTTAATCAAGACTGGCCTAACTGCTCAAGATCTATTGGTCATATTCTAAACCGTTGCATTTATCAAAAATGACCAGGAGACAAAATGAATCTGTCCGTGGGTGCGTGTTTGTCTGACCTGTAATGCTGGCAAGAGGTTGGAGATGTGGGGGTCCAGGAAGGGGCACAGGGGACACAGCGAGGGTGTACACCTCAGCTGGGGACTGCATAGAGGGCGTGTCCTCTGCCGGTGGAGTGAAGTCGATCTCATCCTCAAAGTGGTCTTCGAACTCCTACATCAACAAAAATAACAAATGGGATGTCATCATGAAGAAGACAAACTTGACAGAATTACCAGTGCATATCTTTTACAGCTGAAACTAAATTCAGAGACGATCCATCGTATTCCCTCCACCCGCTGTGCATCCATTAAGTCATGTAAAACTATGCCGGCCACGACTCACCTTGAAGTTGATCTCCCTTTCCTTGCAGCAGGTCACGCAGTTGACGAGCACCACCACCAAGGCCACCAGCACCATCAATGACACCACCAGGGACAGGTAGAGAGACACAGACAAAGTGTCCGGAGTGCTTCCACCTGAAATGACAAAAAAAAAAAAAAAAAAACACGCTGAATCATTCACATCTGTAGCTGTGATTCAAAAGGAATCCTGAGGACAACAGAGGAGAGGCACCTGACACCTGACATGTCGAATTGGAAGCAGAAACGTCAGCGCGTTTGTCAGTAGCACAGCAGATGATAGATGTGCTTGGCTCTTCTTTTAGATCCAGCAACTACAAAAGGTGCATTTCAAGCCAAACGAAAATAAACCGCGCAGCTCTTATGAAGCAACTTCTCGCGCTTGCTTGTGACTTTTGCCGAGTAGTAACACTGTGCTGGGCATCATTTGAGGCACATAAAGAGTCTAAACAGGGACAGTAAGTGTATTATCTCAGTCCAGGCCACCCAACCTCCACCCCCTCAGGGATTCAGAGAGACAGTTGCGGGGGTGTCCGCAGGCCAATTAGCAGCTGAGAGTGCAGCAGCCGTTAAAGCAGGTGTGGCTCTTCTTAAGTGAGGATGCTGCTGGCCCAGCAATTCAAGCGTCGGGGCTGACGGCAGCCCTGCGACCCCCCCACTGCTCGCTCAATGCGCTAATGCCAACAGACATTAGGAGCCACTGCCTTTTACTTCGGCAAAACTGATACCCAATTTCAAGTATATCTGTAGTGATGACACCCAACAACACTACATATTAAAATTAGATTTAAAAAAAAAAAAAAAAAAAAAAAAAGACTGGCCCTGTGTATTTCAAAGACCGATTGCTATTCTGACAAAAGCTCACTCCTTTGTTGGCTGCCTGCAAGTCTTTCCTTGCATCATGTCCTCCTTGTTTCCCCGAATGTCACTGCTCATTCATACCTATTCACCTGACAGTTATGACTAGTGGTCACTGGACAGTCAAAGGACATAAAAGTCATCCTTCATGGATAGGCATTTTGTTCTCAACGGAAGACTCGCTGAATGCCCTTTTTTTTTTGTTTGCTCATTATTTTACTATTGTGTGCGCCTGAAAGGCACCGGAATGAATGCAAACATAATCTTAGGCCATTACACTAAATCTCAGTGTGGTATGATGTGTGTGAGAGACTAAAGGGGAGTGCTCAAAGAGTGGTATGCGAGACACTCCTTCCTATTCTCTCCCCTTCTTGTTCTGTCACCGACTGGTTGTAGCAAGTCAGATGCATCCTGTCTGCCGGAAAGAATGCACACCTACCAAACTCCCTTCATGTTTCTGCCAGAAGTGTGAGCCAAATAAATTAAGACAACAAGCCCACAAGAAGGTGTCACCAATACCACTTTTTCCATAGCTGAATCAGTTCAACTCTGATTCACACGGTCCTCGTTCGATTCACAAATTCTCAGATGAAGGTGGCCTTGAAACCAGCATTAAATCAAAAAGATGTGTCCCCGAGTGTAAACGGGACTCATCCTTTTATATGCAGGGCAACATCATGCTTGACCCAAACACTGCCTTCCAACAAATGTAACAATACAAAAAATAAATACACATAGCTTATATAAATCTACAGAATCAGAATTCAAAACAACCTCCTGTCCTCATATTTATTTACATGAACCCCAGTTAACTGTATTAAAACAACAGTGTTATCTCCTTTCCTTTCATAAAGGACTGGCCCAGTGCAAAGTCGGATAAAAGGGAGCGCTGAAGAGCCACATGAAATTATCAGCCGATGTTAATTTAACCTTTAAATTACTGCCGCAGTTAATCAGATCAGCGGTTAAAAAAATTAATCCGTGATTAAAAGATCAGTGCTACTGATGAGCGTTGTGCATTAGCATTACAAATCAGTCAAAGGAGGTTCCAACATTCAGGGCTTGATGATTAAACCCGGGGCAAGAGCCGAGCAGTGGTCTTACAGAGCAGACAGGTCAAGTCAGATGGCGTCACTGTGTATCCAGCCAGCACGGCCAATCAGCTCAAAGGTTGAGCAGCAATCACTTTAACTAAGGGAGGATCATTAGGTATGATCCAACCTGTTCGAAATGATGGAGTTTCCATTCCAACTTTAAAACAGCAGCAGTCAAAGGGAGCTTTAATCAGCATCAACACCATGGCCATTGTTATTAACTGACCTTACCTCTGAGCAAAACACTGCAAAACAAACTGTATGGGCTGAAAAATGAAGGAGCAAAACTATTAAAGATTGAACAGATCCAAGGTCTAGACACTGGCCCAATGGATGCTGCTATAAATGGACACAGGCACTTCAAACTGTTGAACTCGTGTATTTGAAGGTTTGTGATTTAAGTGCAAATGAAGGGTTCGAAAGAATGACTAGCCAAGCCAAAGCATATTTAATTACTTAACAAGCATCAATCAAAGCCACTGTAGGCAGTGTCTGTCTGCACATAAAGATCTGAGATTATGAAACAATCAAAACGCACTGAATCCTTTGGCTTGTTAATCCTAACCACGTACTGACCTCTGGACAGGACACAGAACACCAACATGGCACATGGGGATGGGAGGAGCAATCTATGAGCCACAATAAGTGTCTGACTGGAACAGGCATCGTAAAAGGACATTTATTACAATCAAATAAATCTATCAATAAATAAACAAACCCATAGTTTCTCACATACAGTGTTGGCAAGACAGAGCTGCGTCTGAGACACCTGCGAAATCGAAATCTAAGACCTGCATATTCTGCACAGTTTAGCCAAATGGCTCCACAGATTTACCGTTCCGAGCATCTGGAGCATCTCCGTGTTGTCACCATCTCAGCCAACGATCCAGTCCTGTCCCTGGATGGATGGGTGTCATCATCACAGTACGATACAGAGACGAAATACGACTGGCAAGAATCTCTGACATGACAATGAAACGCAAGCCAATGATGTTCCTAAAACTAGCAGCTTTGTTTCGATCAGCCAGAGAAAATATGTGGCTTTTAATCAAAATGTCATCCATCTAGAACTACAGCTCGTAAATTGGATATATGCGACTGGCAGGAGCAAAACTTCAAAAAGAACTTCAAACCGCTTTAATAAGGCTAAAGTTAAAGTTCACAACAATCCTGTGAAAAACATGTGGCCCAAACTGAAGGCAGCTCTTTGATGGAAACGCCCTTTGTCTGTTTCAGCAGGGCAACAGGGTGCGAGGCGATGCGGGACTCACAGAGCAGCTCTACATGGGATGAGTTCTCCTGAATTAAAATTTATTAGAGTCATGGGGTCATATCATGACTTGGCAGGAGCCACAGAAATGACTACACCGGTTTTTGGTACGACAGGGAGCTGTCATGTCTTATTTCAGTTGTACTGCATATTTCATTAGGCTTTCGAGCCAAGGAGGAGCTGACCCATTTTTTTCCCCAGATTTTGCCCGACCGCGTTCACAACAGTGGATGTCTGTGCTCGTTTATAGACGGGACAGAAAGCACATTCTCTGACTGATATGTGAGGGATGGTGCAAGATTTGTCAGTCTGTGAAGATCCTCATCAATCAAAGGAATGGCCCATGGTATCAGAGTGAGCCAGTACCTATGGCAGTTTTTCTCTTGATGGATTATTATCTACAAGTTGTGTTTGGTCACTTTCAATAACAAATCTGTCGCGCACTTCCACTGTATAACTCAAAAACACTGTATGAACCTGCTACATGTTTAACTTGTGGCCACATAAACTTGCAATCTCCTTTGTAGCGTACTATAAAAATGTTAAAAACCCTGTGTGCATAAATAAGGGTTGTTGCCGATGTCTGCCATGTCTAAAAGACTAAATGTGCCAATATCACCTGACTATACCCTATAAAACTCACACAGCTCCATTAATGCTTAACAAGGTTCAAACAGTAACCAGTAGGTGTGGAAAAAATGACTTTGGGAGCGATTACTGTAGCTATTATTTTTCCATGTGACCTCATCCAAAATTCCTCAACTGAAATCAAAACAAAACAATGAATTATTTTCTGATTCCACATCTGTACACATCGGTAAATGTAGACCAAAGAGCAGGTTGACATGCAATAAAAGCATAAAAAGTGAGCCGATACTCTAACATTTCTTTCCAGTATGCTGTGCCAAGATAAAGTGAATAACACTGGTGCTTATCGTTGACTGGAGCTGATAAGATTGGAATATGCTGTGGTTACACATTACTGACACACCCTACAGCCTTTTCACTTTAGGATGAACTCATTTCAAAGACGGAAGCGTGTCAAAATACCAAAAGGAGCCAAGGAGACCGAGTCTCTCTTAATGAGAGTCTGGAAAACACTTCAAGCAAATCCCTAGCTTCCAACTGGAGTTATAGTGTTCAGAAAAACAGGGATGCAACTCACCATTATTGCTTCAACCGATTCAGCTACTGTAAATAGCAAAAAATAATCAAAGGATTGTGAAAACCTCAATGTTTTCTAGCTATTTCTTAAGTTGTAAGTAGACTGTTTGCATTATTCCTCAATAGATGGCCAAAATATGAAACACAAATATTAAAAATCAGACATAAGACGCCGAATTGTTTATAATCTATTTTTGCATCTCAAACGAGTTTAATAAATCAGCATTAGAAGAGTTTTAATCAATGCAACATTTGACAAATAAGCTAAACTAACTAAACTAAGCTACAGTTTTCAATTCAGTCAATAACAACAGAATGATCACATTTGTGATGAGACTCCTGATCCGGGTAAAACACGGCACTACTACAAACATCAAAGACATAACCCAAGGTTCACTTCAGGACCAACACTTACTTAATTGTACCATGAAGCTGGTTATTCGGTTGGGTCAGGAAATAGCTATGCTAGTCAAGAAGAGGTTAAGAATCACTAATTTAAGATGTACTGGGCAAATTTGCATTTACCACAAATGTTTTCTTTAGCATTTTACAGACAACTCTTTGCCGTTAATAATTGCCTGAAGTCTGGCAAACACAAACCAAAGAATCAGTCTCCTCCCTTGTTATCCTTTGCCAAAGCTTGACTAAAGCGGTTTCAGCAAGTGAAATGTAAGTTCAATTAAGAAGGGATAAGGTGAAAGACTTTGTTAGTGTTGAATATTTCAAGTCTTTTGCGTAGTGTAACGCAACTCCTGGGCTGTTAGCTGAATGCTGTATGATCATTATCCCCGTGTGCTGTAAATGATTCAATCATCATCTTAGCTGCATTTGCATGAATCAGACCAGTCGGTATATACCCTTTCATACTTGCTTATTAAGTTAACCAGCAGATTCCTTTACTTATATAACCAATAAAAACTCGTGACCCACTTCCAGTGGAATCCACACATGCCCCCACCATCACACTGTCTCCATGTGTTTTGCATGTGATGTCGCACGTTTCCAATTCTCCTCCATATGTAATTCTTCTTCAAGGATGGACTGTTTCACTTGCACTGAATTTCACACATACAAATGCCAGACTTTTAGTAAAGTACTTTTGCCTTCTTAATTTCATCCATCCATCGTCTATGACTGTTTAACCCTAACCCTAAACCCAGGGAGAACATACAATGTCAACACAGTAAGGCCTCAGCTGAGATTTGAACCAGGAACCTTCTTGTTGTGAGGCAAAAATGCTGGTAATCACACCCCAATGCGGCCCTACCTTCTTCACTGATAAAGAAATTGGAACTACAAAAGGAATCAACCTTTGCCAATTTTTCAGAGACTTCTAGTCACAAGAGAAGAAGTTCCTAACATAGATGAGCTGTAATTCATAAACTTTTTTATGCAATTTTGATGTGAAGACTTTGTGAGGAGGATTCACACTTGACGATCATAATCAAGAAGAAATTTGATAATATGTGGTAAACATACTCATCAGGTGTGTCACTCTGAAAACTGGCCAGTGTCCAAATATTTGTGGACCCAACTGAGTGTCAACACTGGACCTGAACATCTCTGTCGCTACAATAAGCAGTGCAACATTAAGTTGTTGGTTACCTGCAGTTAAATATCAGTCAATATTAAAGAATTCCCTTTAAAAAGTTACTCCCCCTCCCCCCCGAGAACAGGTAGAGGAAAAGTCTGTTTATGACTAGCTTACCGGTTTAATAATTAGCTGAATCGTGACATTGACATACGATTGCTTTCCGTTGTTATATATTTACCTTTCCACTTTGACAGAGAGTAGAATTACTATCTTGGTAACTCGATGACTAAGTCTAATAATCTTTACCAATTAGAATTATGATACATCCAAGTTGGTGTTAGCTTTTAGCTGCTTTAGCTGCAACAACTACCCATTCCAGCAAATGCTAGCTTCCAAAAACATTTATAAATTGTAGATATATTATACATGAACAATGCATCGTTTCGCTGTGTAAAAACTTGCCATCAGTTGTCTCACCTGATTTATGAGGATACTGTAGAGGGAAACCTTCAGACAGCCAAAACACCGACAGAAAAATACCACTGGCCAGCAACAACATAGATCCATGGCGGATCTCCATCCTCCAGGCTTAGCCAACAAAATGTTAGCCAATTGAAATCGTTGTACTAAATAAGTAGCTAATATGATGCTGGTTAAAGTTTCTTAATCATTGATAACCGATTTTACGTCAGTGTAGGCTACATATAGAAGCATATTTTCGGTTTGTTTAGCAACTAGCTACTCGCCAGCTAACTAGCTTCAGCTAGCATGTCAAGGCTAACAGTTTCAGCTGACGACAGCGAACACCGCTATGACATTTAATGTTCCGTGCTCCATGGAGACAAAAGTAGCGATCACCTTTCACGGCCTATCATGCTTGGTGAATATACCCTAACATTAATCAAATGAACACAGTAAGAGAAAATTGTATCGATAGCCCTGACTATCATGAACCACCTCTCCTCCAAAGCGCCATGTTCCTGTACGACGTCACATCACGGAGTGAGGCGTAAAACTCCGAATAATTGACATTTTTTCAAACCAATCCAAACGAAGAATGCCTTTACATTAAATCCGCAGAGCCAATCAGCGTCGCGTTTTATTATTTGTCATATAAAACCAGTGATTTGTATGGAAGATGAAAAAAAACAACTTTCCATCAAATCACTTGCCAACCATGCGAGGCACGCAATGGAAGATGACATGCCTATATAAAATGTTTATTCCTGGATTTACGGCCAACCATAAACTACAAATTCTATGGTTGACAGGATACTATGACCGTTGCACGAATACTGGCTCCGGCTTTGTGATCTATTTGCTATGGATTTCCCCGCCCAATTCCTCCTGTCCATTTTATATGGACTTTATATTAAAAAAATACGGTATATAAAAAATGGCAAACTGTACTGTTATTATAGCTGTTTAGGGTATGTATATAGATAGATAGATAGATAGATAGATAGATAGATAGATAGATAGATAGATAGATAGATAGATAGATAGATACTGTGTGTGTGTGTGTGTGTGTGTGTGTGTGTGTGTGTGTGTGTGTGTGTGTGTGTGTGAAGTGCTAAAGTGCACAGTATTTTCTTTAATTTGGGCACATGTAGATGAATATAATTAAAATGGGGAAAGGCTTTGAATTTCCTGAGAATACTTTCTATATGTTTTGCTTATGCCATCTATCATAACAGCATTGGAAAACTAGATTTCGCAGCAATAAAAAAATGTTGGAAAGTCTTGACTTGTTACTGTGTTTCTTGTTGTGTCCGCAAGTTCACAAACTGCAGGCTTATGAATGACAAAATTATCTGCTCTGATTAACTGATGAAGGGGGAGGAGGCAATCCATGGCGTGGAGGAAATCTCCCTGGGTTTGAGGATAGACACGTCAGGTTGCCTCTTGTACTCTGGATCACGAATCTGCAAGAGAGCGTTGGTGGCTTAGGCACAAAGCAAGAAGCGGAGATCTGCACATCATCTGCTCAGAGAGTGCAAACCTGACCCAAAGCATTGTGAGTACTTTTTTTCTGTTGCAAATGTATGTGCATGGCAGTGTTTTGTGAATATAGCAGGCATGTCTCCATGTTTGCATTCTTTGTGAATCTCACTTGTTTTGCTTTGTGAAGAAGATAAAGATATTGAAATATATATAAAAAAAAAAACATAGACTGTTAAACCCTATCTGTGATTTCTTGTTTAAGTTAATTAGCTTTCTCTGTTGAACTTTCATTTCATGAAGCGTTGCTCTTAACAGGTAATTCATAAATGATATCAGTTATGTCACACGATTAGATATTCTTTCTGTTAAATAAAAATAAGTCATGATAGTCTTGTGGTAGTGCCTCATTATCAAAATTATACACTATTGTTGATTTAACATAACACTCATATTTCCCCCACTTTTGATCTCCTCGAAAACTGCGGAGAGGGACAGTATTGCTACAATACATCCATTGCTTCAAAGTTTTATTGGGCAGACACTGGCAGCAGAAAACAGTTTTTCAGTTACTGTGACTTGTATCCACCATTCATGCGTGTGCGCGTATCCCTCATATAGCCTCAGAGGACCATGGCACTTGCTGGGATGCTGAGTGACGACGACATCAAGGCTGCAGTTCAGGCTTGTCAAGGTGAGTCAGACAAGACAAACAAACTCACAGGCAAGAGGACACATATGAAAAAAAAAAAAAAAAAGAGAAGAAGTCTTACCTTGCAGTATGGGGTAATATGTGTATTCACATATTATATAGAGAAAGAGGAGCCTTTCAACCCACTCCCATGGGGGATACCTGCATGATGTGTTGTTCACAGTCGGGGGGGAACTGGGCTCCTGCAGGTTACCAGGCAGCCATGTGGCAGGAGACCTGTCACCACCCAGATACCAAAGTGTTTATGTTGAGTATTCACAAATAGAAGACCAACTCACACGAGCCATAAAGTCCTCACATCCCAAAGCTTTTGATTATTTATTTCGGGCAATTATGTCTGCACGACAAGGCGCACGCAGCTCAATTGCTGGCTTCAAAGAATGGAAAATGTCAGCGCTTATATTCCCTTTATTCAAGAGAACGCGCTTGTTCCCAATGTTTTCAGGCAAAATAACATTTCAACTTTTTCCGGCACCCTTTGTTTTTTTCGAACGTGTCAGTTAAAGATGGCAGTAATTCTATATTTAAGTAAAAGCTAATAAGAAAGCTGGTAGAGTGGACTAAAATATGCACTAACTAACTGTTAGATTACATATATCTTACTCTTAGACTACAAATCCCTGAAATCATTCATTCACTGCGCAGGTTTTCCTCAGAAAATCCATTGAACTATTTGAGGATGTCTGATCCTGGAAGAACTTCCACTGTGACCAGCTTGATAAGTAAAGAGCTTTTCACATTAAGGTTTGAATTGAACCCTTGGGCAATATTCGATGTGGGGGGACTGCTTCAATAGCAATAGTAGGCGAATAATGTAGTAATGTAGGCTATGATGCGCTCGAGGGTGAATATTGGTAAATGTCATCGGCTGAAAAATGAAATTCATCTTAGCGAATGACTAGATGTGACATCTTTGGTCAGCCCCACCATTCTCTCTTTCTTGTCATTCAGTGTTTGACCTCTCATCCCACATGTGCCTGTTTCTCATGCTCACTCCATCTCCATCTTTGCCATCGTAGCTCCAGGCACATTCAACTTCAGGTCGTTTTTTGCACAAGTGGGATTGACCGGCTCTTCTGAGGCTGACGGGGAAAAGGTCTTTGCAGTCCTGGACCAAGACAACAGTGGATACATTGAGGAAGAGGAACTCAAGTAAGGGTGGAGTGTGTGTGTGAGAGTGTGATCTAGGTGTTACTCATATTGTGGGGACGTAAACCACTTTGCATATTTACACTGTGAGGATTTATCTCCCTTAAGGTGGCAAAAAAAAAAAGAGTCATCACAATTTAAGTCTTTAAATTTTAAGGTGATGACCTGTTTTTCCAGCTAGGATAAGGTTAAGTTAAAGTTGGGGCACAAGTTAGTCGATAAAATGCCTTCTTAGGTCATGACACCACAGCTATGTGTGTGTGCATGACTAAGATGCTTGAACAAGGACACAAGTGTGTTTGTGCACGTGTGTTACATTTATGCTGTAATTCTCCCTGGGGATGGCCCTCAGGCAGAGGTCACAGCATGAGTGGAACAGAATTTCCACCATGATATGAGTGGTGATGGAAAGGGGATAGAGATCGCTCAAACAAGCCCACAGGGAGAAATAAAAGTAATAGCAGGGTTAATGATTATGGTGATGTATGTCTTTAATGATAGCTTTTATGTGTTTGTGTTTTGACCTCCATTTAGACTGTTCCTTCAGAACTTCTCTCTGGGGGCCAGGGAGCTGACGGTGGCAGAGACCAAGACTTTGTTGGCTGCAGGAGATAAAGATGGGGATGGCAAGATTGGGATGGAAGGTGTGTGCTTGTGAAACATCTGGAAAAGCTGCTTGCAGATGTGAAAACGATCCGCCTTTGAAGAGGAGCTGTCCAGCTCATAGTGCTGAAATGTAAAGCGTACATAACTAAAAAAGATTCCACAACTGACTTCTGTTTCTTTTTCCTCCCGCAGAGTTCTGTCATCTCCTGAAGTAAAGAGAATAAACACAAGAAGCCACCGCTGTGTTTCCCCCTTTTCCGAACAATTCATTTCTCGGGGTCATCTTGACTTTTCAAACTGGTGAATGCAAAAAACAAAAAAATATATCCTCAGATATTCTGTGCCCACCTGCTACTGTCCTTATTGCTGTGATACAAAATGCAAACAGTGTTTGACAGACAAAATGCTGAAAACTGGATATCAAAAATGGATAATCAATTTGGTACCTGAAATTTATCAATAAATGTATGCGAGGTGTGATCTCACTGTCTCATGTCTTCTTCACCTGGACAACGTATAAACCATTTGATTTTCCCGCTATGGTATGTCCCAAATTTCTAAGAACACAAAAATGCAGGATTAGTAACAGTGAGAGGTCCAGCATTTACAGCATTAGAGAATAAAGAACGAAAACACTAAAAAACAAACAAATAAAAAAGGTAATAATCTGATAACGGATTTCATGGTTGCTATGAAGTTCCACACAGCCGTTTCAAGTCAAGTTTAATGAACAATTTGAACTTAAACACTCTCATGAGTCTTTGTATTAACCAGCAGCAAACTGACCTCAAAATCACTGCCTGTAGTTTAGTTTTTCTTTTTGTTGAATAAAAATCCATTTATTTAAAAAATGTTCAATCTGTAAATTTGCACTCTATTTCTGTATTTCTATTGATATTTTTCCAGGTTTGGAAAATATGGGAAAAATTCTGTAAAATAAGAGAAAAAAACAGTGAATACTTATTTTTCTAAATATTGTGGCTCCTGTTTATTTAGGGCCCCTGAAAGCCCCAGAGTCTTGGGTGAAGTTTTTGAAGTTTTTAAGAGCTGTCTGTATTTTACCTGCCAGACAGAAGTCAGAGCGCTCTTTAGTCTGGATAAACAGACGGTTTCCTGAAAATAAAAAAGCTAAAAGCTAAAAGCTACTTAGAACAGGCCCACCAGAAGGGCAAAGAGTTTTGTTTTTTTTGTATTTTTAAACAGTGTCATCAAACAGTTGTTTACTTTCTCACAACACTTTCTTAACCGCAGAGCTGCAGTGTAAAATATAGTGCACACAATATAGCGTTTGCTCAGACTGCTATTAAAGTGTTGAGGTTGGAGTTGTTTTAGATGGCAAGATTAGCTTGTCTGTCAGGAATTCATCTAATAATACTGTCTACTGTAGGTAAGACACTGTAATACTCATAAGAACTACATGCAATCCAGATCAAAAGAAACTGAATGACAAAAGACTTGGACTAGCCTTCACTAGCCTTGTGAAGCAAAATAACTCCCTTTGGTGTGGACTTTGTAATTCTGCAGACCTATTGCGTACACAAAAAGCTAAATAACGCATTTATTGCAAAGGGAGAAGTCAGGAGGCATGTACATATATTGGCCCTCATTTATCAAACTTGCGTAAGACGAAAAACATGCGTAGGTCGTGTGTACGTTCTTTTCTGCGCAAAGGTTGGCATTTATCAAATACATCGTGAGCGCAGGAAAGATGAAATCGCCACGACAGGTCTGAAGCCGTGTACGCACTTTTCCATTTTGACTTGCGGTGACTGCAATAGCATACATAAACAGCAGCGTCACTAGTGCGTGCCTCATGAGTCGCAACAAATCCCTTGGTTAAAATTACAGACTTATCACTTCAAAGAAGGCCCATGTTTTATTTGACTTCAACATAAATATAAACATAAACGCAAATTAAATAAATAAAAAAATTAAACAAGTACAACTCCGTAATTGGAAGAGTGATGGCTCATTATTCAACCGCCTATTTAAGAGGTGATTCTAGCGGCGCGGTAATGGCGAAACGATGGCAGATCTGGCTTTGTTAGAGG
Source organism: Odontesthes bonariensis (assembly GCF_027942865.1). NCBI lineage: Eukaryota > Metazoa > Chordata > Actinopteri > Atheriniformes > Atherinopsidae > Odontesthes > Odontesthes bonariensis. The sequence continues at coordinate 17,414,361 of NC_134526.1, forward strand.
ACCTGAACGCGCGCATCAGGCGCGAGAGAGTGTTCCGGGACCGGCAGGATTTCTTTCGGGAAAATGATGAGTGGCTTATGAGCCGTACAGGAGAGGCGCTTTAACACTGCGCATACGCAAAGACGTAGCTCCGATCAGGCCGGCCACCCTCTCCTCCAAGGCACTCAAATCCAAACCTGGATCGGAGCCCCCCCCCCCCCCCCCCCCACCCCCCTCCGTTTGTGACATGCTGCGTCGGAGAGCTGCAAATTTCATATCGGACCACTTCTTCCTGATCTTATTGGAGAAAAAGTAAAACATCGTTCAATTTTAGATTTCATTTAATCTGGAGTTTATCACATTTTATTGACCATCACAGTAGGGGAAAATACATAACTCGTCCGGTCTGCGATTTACATCACCAACGCTGTTGACAGCCGTCCCAGCTGTCAACAGCGTTGACAGCGTTTCTTTGCCGCCTTTCGTCTATCCATGTCGCAAATTCTAGAGGTGCGGCCTCTCAACCCCCTTTTGTAGAAGGCGTGGTTAGGATCATTACGATGGATTTCGGCCGCCGGATTTATCAACAGCCGCTCGGTTTTACGATGGGATTGGTGTGGTACGCATGTTCTGTAAATCTCACTTGAGCCTCTGCGTACGACGAGTTCTCCGCTCATATCAACGATGCTTTCTACGACGGCTTGATAAATGAGGGCCATTATCTTTATAGTGATATTGGGTTTTTATAACAAGCAGGGAACATTTAGGACAAATTCATGTGCTTTGACGCTCATATAGGCCTATGTCACGCCATGGACTCATGTCATGAGTTTTATGTTTTAGGTCATGTTTTGTTCTTTAGTCATGTCTTAGTTTAGTTTTCATGTTTCAGGTTCAGGTCTTGTGTTTAGTTCATGTCATGCCATCAGCCTCACGTCCCTCACCTGTGTTTTCCCCTTCAGCTGCACTCAATCCCTAATCACCCTCCACAGTATTTAGTTTCCAGGTTTCCTTTCATTCTTTGTCAGATTCTTCCAGTCATCGATGCTCCATGTCAAAGTAAGCCACGTAATTAGTCAAGTCAAGTCAAGTCAAGTCAAGTCAAGTCAAGTCAAGTCAAGTCAAGTCTTTTGTTTGTCAGTCACAGTCTTGTTCACAGTCATGTTAAGTTTTTTGATATCCGGCTCGGCCGCGTTTTCTGTTAAAACCTTTTCTTTGAGAAAATAAATTAAGTTTTGATTCCCAAGAAGTCTGCATCCGCATCCTTCTCCTCACACCCACACCGAACTGACAATATACAAGATTGCTGATTCACAAAAGCAGAATGCTTTATATCCTAATACCTGGGGTGTTTGGGAGATGGATGAGATCAATTTGAGTTAAAAACTAGTGGGGACCACTAGTTTTTTTTTTTTTTTTTTTATAAATCCCACATAGTCCCGTGTATAAAAGAAAAACTTGATATTTTTCTTAAGAAGTCTAATACAGCTGCTCTTCACTGGATGGATTTCAAATCTCCGCAGAGGTTATCAGAAAATATACATGTGAGTGACACAACACTGAGAGAATGTGGTTCACATTGTCAGTTTAACCCATTATGAGGTCATAATTGGACATACAAGTTATTAAGTGAGACATGGCTGAAAAAAACTGTGGGAAAAGAACAGAATAGAAACTTGCAACTGTAAAGCCAACAGTCACTCGATGGCGAGTCCAAATGACTGAAACATTGCCTACTAAGGACAGGGATGTGGTGGAACAGGCACCAAAGTCTTGTCCCTGTTGCTGGCTCATTTGAAACTGGACACTGCATGTGAGGGTTGGAAGATCCTCATGTATAGATACTGTAGCTTATACTTTTGGCAGAGCTATGTTACAGGAGAACTTAGGCCTAAGCACAAACCACATATATCTATGAACTGAAACCATCTCAGATGCAGCTCCAATCATTCCTTAGCAAGATTAGATATTCTGGGGATGATAATGTACAATGAAACCAAAGTCAAATTCAGCAGAGTTCTATAAAAAAAGAAAGAAATATTGCATTTATTACCTGGCATAGCTCTATCGATTAGGACAGACTGACTGCATGGTGTAATGCATACAAATGGGCTGTGGGGACATCAAATTGATAAGGAATTAAGACCAATTATGACTTTAACCCTCTCTCCTGCTCTAACATTTGGTAGAGAAAATGTTTCAGTTACTATACCATACTTCATTCAAACCTTTTGGAAGCAAAACTGCCTGAGCAATCTGTACCATTTACTTTTGGTACGTGACACTAAAGAATGAATATGTTATGTCATTACTTTTTCAAATTTTGATCATTTTACCAAGACATCTTAACCATTTGTCAAAAAAATTTGACTCTTATTACTATTGCCTTAATGAAATAAAAAATGCAAACAAACATTCCTAAATCTTTAATTTTTTTTTTTAATTAGAGATAAAAGGCTAAAGACCATATCTATGCAGTCCTTTTGGGTGGTCCGATGACTTGTTTTCAGAGGGACTACTTATGGTAATTGCAATGTGTAATTTAGAAGTTCACAGCTTTTAAAGGGGCTGCACTCAACTTTTCTCACAACCTAAAATAGGGAGTTTGCTCATGGCCAGTGCTTTCCCAAGTATCTATTCATTATAGTCTTAAATGTAACTATCAAAATAATTTTTTTCAAATTTGGCTGTAAATCATATGGTTGCAACATGTGCCATGAAGCTGACGAGAAGTGGGTCTGCTCGGGTTTCCACATGTCTAGCTATAGGCCTCCGCACACATGGTAGCATCCTCATTTGTTGGCCTTAAAATAGCTCCAGACTACTAGACACATTTTTTCGAAACCCATGCATCTTGGTACCTGATACTGAGACTCAAAGCTCTGTAAATGGTGTTGCTCAAGGATATATAAGAGAGAAGGAACAGGGCTTGAGGCATTCACTCTTGTCCCTGTGGTTTTCACTCGCCTCAACGCAGCTCAAAGGTGAGTGGGATGTGGGCATTAGTAATGCCACTCTGGCCTCTGCAGATTACACTGGAAGGAAAAGGACTCAGAAAAGGAGATGCCCATGGACTATAAACTATAGAGAGAAATGGAACCAAGATAACCAACAAATACATGGACCACAGGAGAATTTGTTTTGCATGAAAGGAGATCAAATGTTGCTGACCGATTTCAAAGGATCATCGTTTGTGGATGATACTTTGTTTATTTCCATTATGTCTTTTTAACGGGATGAAAAACAAACCTAGAGCTGCCAGTGCATTTTTCCAGTTACATTATGCATTTGTAGCAGGGGTTCATGGCATTGTGACAGTATGAGCATCTTGTTTTAGTGCCAAAGCAGCGCAGTATTTTGAGATAGACAGAGCCAGTGCTGTGCTGTCTGGAGGCAAAGAGAAGCTCTTTAGTCCGTAGCAAGCAGAACCGCAAAAGCTGCATGGCAGAGCAGGATTGATACTTAATGTGACAGCAACCCAGAGAGCTAAGGTTATGTTTAATGATAAGTATATATATATATATATGGGCCTCCAGAATATCTGGATTCCTGATGTCAGTTAGGTTGGAGTGCTTGCCGCAATATCAGTGATTAGTTTTATTTTGAAGAAGAACATTGGCATTGCAACATGTCCTCTACTTAAGATTTACGATGCTCATCCTAACCCTGATTGTCTCCTTCTCTCTCCTCTTAGAATAAAAAATGGCCTTCGCTGGTGTACTCAAGGATGCTGAAATCAAAGCAGCTCTGGACGGCTGCGCAGGTGAGTTTCATTATCTTTAATTCATGAGCCGCACACTGATGTGTGCATTCTCATAACTATTGTGACACATAATTAAATTTACCTGCAAATGCAAAGTTTAAAAAATAATAAGTTAAATAAGTTTTTTTAAAATAATGTAAAAAAAATAACCAATACAAATTGGCTGAGATCAGAATGTACTACACTCTAAGTTTTAGAACATGTCATGTAGACTGCCAGCCATAGTGATCTTATAACATCAACATCGTGTTACTGACTTGTTGGGTGCTGATGTTGTTAAAATGCGTTCCAGCTGCTGACTCCTTTGACCACAAGACGTTCTTCAAGGCATGCGGCCTGTCCGCCAAGTCCGCTGATGAAGTCAAGAAGGCCTTCCTCATCATTGACCAGGACAACAGTGGCTTCATTGAGGAGGAGGAGCTGAAGTAAGGCATTTCAGTAATTCATACTTCAAGCTGAAACTCAATGCCAAGGCCGCAGTGGCCCAGAACATACAGCAAGATCTAATATTACTGCCTTGTGTTTATAATTGGGTCTGGGGGGCCAAAAAATACAATGACAGTAGTAAAGAAATGTCTTACTCTGTGTGACCTGTAGGTTTTATGACCAGTTTAGATGGATTTGAAAGGTTTGAAAGGGTTAGCTTCCCAGCATCATTTTAATTCTTACTGTTTTGTCCACCTATCAGGCTGTTCCTGCAGAACTTCTCTGCTGGTGCCAGAGCACTCACTGACAAGGAAACCAAAGCTTTCCTCGCCGCTGGTGACAGTGACGGTGACGGCATGATCGGAGTCGATGGTAAGAGGCCTTTTTCCATATATTTGGGAATACAAAACAGCACAGATATACATGAATATTGCTGATTTTCCTAACACCAAGGTCTTAATTGATCATTATCTGCACAAAGTGAGGGGGTCTAAACCAACCTTGATCATACCTATATGACATAGAAATTGTAACATTTATTTTTCATTTTTTCAACTAATGGCAGTTTAATTCTACCTTCACAGAGTTTGCTGCCCTTGTGAAGGCATAAATGTCCACTGACCAAGATCCACTTCTTTTCATGGAACTGCGAACTCCTTGCAAGATTCATTACTCATCAGCTGAAAGAATATTTTTTATACCTTATTTATGAGTTGCCTGCGGACTATTTCTGAACATGGAATACATATTTTGCTGTTATTGTTATTCAGTTGTGTTAAATGTTCTGAAATATGACTTGTGCAAACTGTACAACACCATCTGCACTTATGAGGAAGAGTGAAAAACCAGGAATAAATAATCTTTTGGTGTGAAGTCATCTCGTTCAGGTCAGTCTTCTTTGTATTGTCAATTTGGGGATTTGCGCAGCCTTTTTGAATTAACATGTCTGTACTCATGTAAACACAATAGGTTATTTAATAAGCAGTGTCAAACGACCCTCCTCTTGGCAGGGTTCTTTAATGCTCAGGAGGTGCTGAGAGATGGCTAAGACAACCCACCCAGCACTTGTTTTCATAGTTGGTTAATGAGAAGGGGAGTGTGGCTGGACTTTGGCTGGAAGTGAAATGCGCTGGGAATGACCCTGGGGGCTTTGCTCACATGCGCCTTAGATCCAGGGAGCTCTGCAATGTATAGCTGTCCCACTTTTTGTAATTAGATGGTCTGGTCCAAGATCTATTTCTCCAGCAACTGCTGCATAATCAGTTAGATGGTGTGCAGTGGCAACAGGACGGCTATTAACAGGCTCTGTCTCATCAGCAAGGCCGTATTACAACTCTAACCCTCTGCAAACACCTCCAGGGGTCTGGGCTGTTCTTAAAAAAATACTATACTCAATTTGGCTGTTTCCTTCTAGTGTTTGGAATGTCTGACATATTCTGAAAAAAAATAATGGACTGGCCTTAAAATGAATCTGAACGGCTTGTTTTTCATATTAAAGTCATATTTCAATTCCAGCGGGTTATGCATGTCCAGAGCACTGCAAGTCAGCAACATGTAAGCCTCAAGCCTGACACCCTAAGCTTGTTACTATCAGCCAGTGGTTAAAACAGAAAAAAATCTACAGTTGCAGTGGTCTGCAGATTACTCCATGTAATAGAGCTGCCACCTGCAGGTCATAGTTATACTTTCATCTTAAAGTGCGGAGCAAATTGTATCAATATAAACTAATTAAGAATTATAATATCCCTTTAGATTGTCTTGGGGAAAATACTACATTTGTCACACCTGCTTAAACATCTTAATATAACCTGGTGGAGCATGAAATCACAAAGATAAGAGGAATCTTTCCGAAATCACTTTATCCGCCAATCGGCATAATAATGAATATTCATCCAATAATTCCAAACGGTGAAGTAAAACTGGTTGTTTCCATGCACCATTATTGCAACTTTTATGCACATTTCTAAAAATTGCTCCTATTCACGATCACAAATGGTTTGACAGATGTGCCAGTTATATATATATATAAAACAGCAAAAGGATATTTCCCACAAAAGTGTAGTTTCTTAAGGCACATTCATACGCTTTAAGGATATGTCTCACGCTGTCGAACTAAAGATCCAGAAAGACTGTAAGAGAATTAACGCAATTTTACTAAGAAAATGGACTTCACTGTGCCTCCCTCATCCACAGAGGGGAATGGTAAAGGAGGAAAAACAACCAATTAGTGCAACTTACGCCAGCTCTAATTCATGCATGCTCAGTATCCACCCTCTTGAATATGGCAGTGTGTTGCCAGCAGCACTTCCAATTCGCCCTCCTCAGCAGTGCACATGCCTATTCTTAGCATCCAGGGACATTGAAGACTTCTTCAAACGCACCTTTTAAGCGTCTTCATTTGTGAAACTCAAAATAGACCGCTCTCTGGCTACAGGACGAATTTTCAACACCCCCTCCCTGCTCGGTGTCAGTTATCTTATGCCTCGGATTTCGACGGAGTGAAACTATAAAAGGTCACCGGGAGCACCGGGATGGTCACTGCAGTCCTACTTCAGTCTTGCCTGTGTCATCTGTACCTTACAAAGCAAAGACACTAGAGGTGAGTTTGAATGCAAGGGAGAAAAGAGGAGAGAAGTCCTGGAATATATAGCCGCAGCATCACGCTTGGCTTCTTAGAAAAATCTTAACCTTTTTACTCTTTTTCTTCTTTAAACATCGCGGTTTAATGGGGACTTCTCACTGCAATGCAGCATGTAAAGAAAGAGATGGGTGCTGCGTTTTCTCGTGGGAGCGCCGGCAGATAAGAAAGACTTGGATTACTGGTCAGCATCTTTAGAGCCGCAGTAGGGAACGTGGGTCAGTCTCAACCTCTCGAATGAGATCAAGAAATGCAAAACATGCCCATCCGAAATAAGTGGACTGAATACTCCGTCCGTTGAAATCTGGAGCCTTGTTTCTATTTCATTTGGAATAAAGTATTTGTCGGCATTGATTCGGTTTTTTCAAGAGAGCAAACTCTTGTGAAAATTGCGGAGTTGTGCAATGATGTTTTAATGATAATGTGAGTTTTCATAAACGCGTTTATTTGTTATATTCCACTGTTTGTTTTGAAAGCTTTAGCGAGCAGGTTGAAAATCGAGATCCCCCCGTCAAGAAAATGTGCTGCTGTAAAGTTGATGATATGGATAATATATCCAACTCTGAAAACGTAGTAATCTATTCTGTATTATTTCCGCAGCTCAAAATGACTTTCGCAGGTCTGGTAGAAGCCGACATCACTAAAGCACTGGAAGAGTGCAAAGGTGACTTTCAGCTTCCGTTCTTTCACCCAACTCCACAACACCCCCACCCGCCTCTTTCATTTTTCTTTTTTTTTTTAGCTTCCTGTGTGTTTTTTGTGTGTATGTGAACGAATAATAGCAAACTTTCTTCATTCTAGACTCATTCGACCACAAGAAGTTCTTCAAGACGTGCGGTCTGGCCGGCAAGTCGGCTGATGACGTCAAGAAGGCCTTCGCCATCATTGACCAGGACAAGAGCGGCTTCATTGAGGAGGAGGAGCTGAAGTAAGACGCGCAGTAGAACATCAGAGTTTATGCTAAAACACGTTTTTGTCTCTTCTGAACAGGTCAGAGTATTTTCAGGAAGCTGTTGTGAAACGGAATTACAATCTCAGTCCGTCTTTTTAGCAGATAATCAAACCCATCTGCATTCAGTAGTGGAGCAATCTGATTGGGCCCATAGGAACTGTGTCTGCAAATGGCAGAAGTGAACTAACCACCGTCTTTGTACGTCGGTAGGCTGTTCCTGCAGAACTTCAAGGCCGGTGCACGCGCCCTGAGCGACGCCGAGACCAAGGCTTTCCTGAAGGTCGGCGACAGCGACGGTGACGGCAAGATTGGAGTTGATGGTATGCACGCCCAGCTGCTGGTTCCCATGCACTGCAGTGCTGTGCTCTATGGATATCTATATGGTGATGAAAAACCAACCGCCTGTTTTCTATCTCTGTCCCTGCAGAGTTCGCTGCTATGGTTAAGGCATAAGACAGCAACTGACCAACAACACCTGCTCTGATGGAACAACAATGCCCACGTCGACCTCCCCCTTTTCATCTGAATATAAATAATTTTTATACATTTGCTTAAGGGACGTTTCCTCCTATGCAACACACTGTCCAAAAATGATGATTGTGAATGTCGCTCGGTTGTGTTCATGTCTTAAATATGAATTTTGCTTATTGTAAAATCTATGATGCACTTTCCAGGAACTGAAAGTAAAAGAATAAACATTCTTTTGCAGTGGCCTTATATTTTTTTAATTCTTTATTTATGATCCGTCTCTCATTAGTCACTATCTATCTATCTATCTATCTATCTATCTATCTATCTGAAAGCTATAGGCAATAGTAACAAACTGGTGATGTAAGGCTTATAACCACACTACAACATCCCACCACCCCCAATACATACACACAAACATTGACAGTCTATGGAGGCTATTCATAAAATTAGGGTATCTATTTTACTATCAGGGTTTTACATGTCAGGACATTATTTAATTTTTAATTTAATTTAATTTATTGATCCTTAAATGGTCTTAAAATGACATAAGCACAACCTCTGGTGATCAACAACATGCAGCGTGTTACTTCATTTGCACGTTATTCAACAAAAACTAAGGCAATTTGCAGAGGCAGTGTGTGGAAAAACTACAATTTCACTCCTTCCACAGGAATTAAGAGAGTAAGTAGCAGGCGACTGCTATTAATCAAATGCACTTGATTTATTGATCATCAGCAAGTGTGAGGGGCTCTATAACAGCAGACGTTTTGGCAATTTGCTGGTCTGGAGCGATCGTCTGTGTGTTAACAAAATGCAAGACTTCAGCAATGATCTTAGAGAAGCAATTATTGCTGCCCATCAATCTGTGTAAGGTCATAAGGTCATTTCCAAACAATCTGGAGTTCATCATTCTAAAGTAAACAAGTGGAAAAAATTCAAGACGGTTGCCAGTCTACCCAGCAGTGGATGTCCCAGCAAGTTCACCCCCAAAAAGAGAGTATATAATGCTCAGAGAAATGGAAAAAAAAACAAACAAGATCTGTCAGGCTCTATGGACCTCAGTTCGCATGTTAATAGTTCAAATGTACAACAGTAAAACGGATGAGTTGCAGGGGTAAACCTCTCCAATAAAGAATGTGGTAGCACGATTTGGAAAGACTTCTAGAAATGTCCTTTGGATAGACAAGACCGGAGGGGAGGTGTTCGGTCATAATGCACAGCACCAACATTGAAATACAACAAACAAAACAAAAACCTAAAGTCCATCCATTCATCCATCCTTCCAGCTGCTTCATTCAGGGCAACGGTAAAGTACTGTTTTTCACCCCCAAATGCAGCACCAGTATGTACAGTTGGACATTTATCTCATCAGCTTTTGCTGCTTTTAACAAGCTTGTGTCTTGACTTTCACTTTTTTTTATCACAAACTTTTGTTAGTAATTGATACTGGATACTGTGTGGACTGCGCTGTATTGTATATTTAAACCATTCCATGTGTATTTTTTGTAACAGATTAATGTCTGTAAACTAAATTGACTGCAAGGAACATGAATGTTTTGCCAAACTTTACTTTATCTTGTCATCCTTCAGCCACAAGAAGGAGGCATGGCGGCACACCTCCAAGCACACTGACAGTTCATACCAGCTGTCAATCACGATGGTGGAGGGGTGATGATTTGGGCTTTTTTTTTTGCGGTCACAGGGAAATGATCCAAAGCACAGATGAAAATGCTGTGATGGGGGATTAAGAGAGAGGTGCATAAATGAATGTATGCAAACCTCAATGAACAAAAGCAATGTTGTAAAAAAGAGAGGAATTCCTCCACAACGATGTAGGAGACTGATAGCATTATACAGAAAATGATCACCTCAAGTTATTGCCACTAAAGTTGGTTCTACAAACTACTGAATCGTGGAACACACTTCGTCTTTTACGCACTGCTTCTGCATTTCAGCTACTTTTTTGTTAGATAAATAATCACACATTTTAAGATGTCATGTTGTTGTTAAACTGAGCCTATATTTACCCAATTTTAACACCAATAAGTACAGGTTTATTCTTTTATCAGACTTTTAGACGTGAACCCCCTTTAATGAGGGTCTATTTTCTTTTTCGCTTCACTGGAAACTATTTGTGCTGCAAACCGTGACCGTGTTCTTTCTTGTAGCTCCATCAAGTAGCCACTAGATGGAGGCATGGGGATGTTTCCATCAAGATAAAACTCCCAAAGAGGATGCAAGAAAATATTATCATGTATAAAAATTGTTGGATAGACTAAACACGATTGACATTTTTTTCCTTGAAATTGATGAGTGCAAGCTACTGATATTGCAGCAAAAAAGACTTCACATGAAGAATATAAGGTTTTATTTAACTGAGTAATAGGCTTATTATGGCACATACGGTTTTAAATTTGAATGGAACAATGACTTGTTGTCATAAATTGAATATTTCTTCACTCTTCCTAGGCTGGAGTGAAGGGGCACGAGGATAGTCTGTATAACTAACAACGGCATATTCAGTGTTTTCTTTCGATGACCCCTGCGAGTCCCCAGGAAAAAAAAAGAAAAAACGACAAAAAAAAACCAAAAGAAACAAACGAGATCACCTCAACTCTCTATACATGCACATGGGATTAGACTCGTAAAGAAAGAGTATTAGCAAATGTACGATGAATAAATGATCGTCCAGTAACAGTATAGTCTACGAGGTATCAACATGGCGCATGACATCATGCACCGGTTGTGGGTGAAGTCTCATCCCCGCTCTCAATCCCATGTCTACAGTGTCTTTTCACACGCAGGGTCTGGATAAGATGATTGGATTTCTCTTTGCTGTTTTCAGTCCAGTCTAGCTTCACGAGCACCTCAGCAGGCCATTGAACGTCCCTTGTTGAGAGGCTCCATTTACAAGTTTGTAGTTGGACATGTTTTAGGAAGGAATGACAGTAAGGAACAAGCGGAGATAAGCTTTTACTCACTGATGAAAGAAGACAGGAATTTGCCCAAAAAAGGATAACAATAAACTGCTGTGCTCATTTTGAATTAACTCGTGGGAAATGGTGAGGATAGGGAAACTGGGACCTTAGGATCAGCTATAGGCTATATGAAGGAAGCTCAGCTGGATTAATCGTGGAGAGGATAACCTGCCAACTTTGACGCTTGTAAATTTAGGCCACATCCATATAATTTGACAGCATGTAAGCCCATGCGTGGTCAAGAACTGACAAACCAAAGGCGTGGTTTGCTCTTCCCCCGTCATCTCTACTCATTTTTAGCTAAATGTTTCATCCTCATCTAAAATTACATTTTTAAAGAAGATCAGATACGGCCTACACATCCATAAACAAGCATAGGCTATTAAGGAACACAGACACATAGAGTGTATATGCCAGAAACTGTTTTCCTTCAGACTTTCACTTTAAGTTTAATGTGTTCTTTACGCACCGACACAAAACCAGGGCAACATTACACGCTGTTTTCTTTCGCCAGCTGACGCGTGCCAGAGGGCACCTCTGCCAAGATTTGCAAAAGTGACCGATTTCTAACCGTAGAAAAGCGCCCGAGGATCATTGGGCCTCTTTGATGTAAAAAACACTTCTCAGAAATTAAATATCAAGATGTTTTGATAAGACTTGTAACCAAGGAGTGCTTTCATTATGTAATGCATATCCATTTCTTGTTAAATGTCGGTGGGACCTTATGTTTTGTTTATTCCAAACACCGATGGCCTTTTGTTATTCCATAGTTTTAAAAATGCTCATACAATTGTGCATTCCTTTTATTCTCCCCGTGCTTTAGTCTGCACATCTCCATCTAACCTTACATCATTGAGTAAAATAACCTTTTCCCGTGTCCTGGTGCAGTGAACACTCTCCCAGGAATGTGCTTAATGACCCCTGGCTTTCTTTGTGTGTCAGATCCCGCTAGGGGACAACAAATGCCCTCGGAAAAGACATCCTGTATTGTGCATTTTGCAACTGGTCAAGCTGGACAGATTGAAAATCAGCAGTGCAGCTCCAGTAAACCAGAAACCTCAGCAGAAATCAAACCTCTGCGCAGCTTCTTACTGCTATACATTTGTTCTAATGGTGCATGTTAATACCTGCTTGTCATGCCTCATCATCACCATGAGAGAATGGGACAACAGAGGGTGACCTCTGGTCTCTTAATCAGCACAGTTGACGAAGCAGTTCAGCGGGACTGTCTCCCTGTCGGTGTCAGAGGGCGAGAAGGTTAGAAAACACCGGCCTCCCTGGCATTCAATAATGACCATGGGTTTGATGTTATAATATCTGATAACAGGACTCCGTGGGGCTCTAAAGAATGAGGTGCGGGTGTTGTGGATTTAGGGGAGTGAAGCATCACAGAGTGAAATGCATCAGCTCCAGAGGTGGTTCATGAGCGGACCTTTGGGATCCCCCTTTAGCTCCAATCGATGAAAGCTTAAAGATACATGGTGCCTGTAAAACTGGCTCAGAAAGTTCAGAATTAGATGGCATTACATTTCCAGTATCGAATATGTAACTAAGAACACATTTTGAGGGGGGCCGTGGCTCAGATGTGCTAGTTTTGGGACTGCTGCCTGTGAAAAGATATTTGCATGAACGGGTGGTGGTGCGTGGAGGGGCAAGGGGGAGAAAGAGAGAGAGAGAGAGAGAGAGAGAGAGAGAGAGAGAGAGAGAGAGAGAGAGAGAGAGACTGCTGTTAGGCTGCATTACAGGCTACCTGCATTTACTGTACTATATAATTATCGAGGTGAGAGGAGGAGGGGTGCTGGGATGGCAAGAGGGAGTGGATGATGGAAAAAACTATGCGCTTTTTAACTTAATTTGCTATTTACAAGGGCGTCACTGATGTCCATTCCAGTCTCTCTGCCTCTGGGCGTTCTAAATAGTAAAGGTTAATTAGTTAGCAGAGAAATTGGATCTGGGGCGGGGAGTTAGAATTTGATCCACAGACAGGTAACTCAAGCAATCCCCATTGTCACAGCAATCAGACCTATATAAATCCACCTTGACGGACAGCAGTCACCACATAGCCTTACCTCTCTGCTGGATCACCGACCTGGGCGAGAACCACTAAACACGGTAAGTTGGTGCGCGGATTCGGGGCTGTCTTTTTCGATGGAAAACTGTGAGTTTGGTTTTTAGACTTTTTGCAAAATCTTGTGTTTTTGCCCTTGCTTTTTTTTCTTTTGTATTCAGCGTACTTTCTGAGCACTTCAGGGGCAGCCTGGTTTTGCAACAGAAAAAGAAATTGCTCGAGTGCGGTAAACGAGACCTATAGAGGCTGAAAAGTTGTCCGCAGAAGCAGCCAGAGTTGTCTCAAGTGCTCATTTCAGCAACTTAAGCTTTTTTATAACATTTTATTGTTTTAGTCACAGACCTCTTTTTTGACAATGCTGTCACTTGGACAGCTTTTGCTCTCCCATCACTGTCACTGTCAGAGGATTTGTATTGCACCTACCTAAATGTGTTAATAATTCACCATGGCTGTTCCTCCTACAGGAATAAAATGTCGCTCTCATCTGTCCTTTCTGCTGATGCCATCGACAGTGCAATCAAGGACTGCCAAGGTATCGTTTTTCACCAATATCTTCATTGCTCTCTGTATGCGCACGTATGTGGCGCCACTGCAGTCAGCTGACAATAGATTTGTTTCAAAGCAGCAAAATGTTACCTGCACTACAGAGAATATGGCAGTGATGCTTGGTTAATGCTTTGCTAAAAGATTTTTTGAGCATCACTTGGATATGGCCATAAACTAGAGAGAGTTCAGATTTGATCTTGTTTTTGTAGTGTCATCACTGGGCGTCAAAGATCAAGTAAACTGGCATACGCAGTATTATATGTTATCTTGTGACTGTTACCGTAATATCTCTATAACATAAGTTTTCAGAGGATTTGCAAATAAAACAGCAACTTTTCTAAAATGACTTAGTTTATTCGCTAAAACTCTGTTTAGAAAGACAGTGTATGGAACTGAAGACCGATTTTTGTCATCATAAATAAAAAAAGAAAGCACTATCTTTTGTCTACAGCTCCGGACTCCTTCAGCGCCAAAAAGTTTTTCCAGATGTGTGGCCTCACCAAGAAGAGCCCTCAGGATGTGAAGAAGGCTTTCGGGTTCTTGGACAACAATGGCAACGGTTTTATTGAGGAGGAAGAGCTCAAGTGAGTGAGCAGCCAGATAAGAAACATACATTTTGTTTGTCGTGTCCAGGATCGAACTGAACAGAAGCTTGTGTCCATCGAAAGGGAGTAGCAAGACTCAAATGTCCACCAATATGTCATAACTCATTTCAAAAGTTTTAGCAAACTATGTGTGAATCTGACTATGGAATCACGACACATCAAAACTCTATATAGTTAGTTTTTCCAAAAAACAGCAAATGTTAAATATGCCCAACAATATAATGGGATGAGGTTAGAATTGTAACTGTCTTCTCTACAAGTTCGTGTCCAGTGACTGAAGAGCATTACAAGATGCAACACCAAAGCTTGGTACCGGCAGGCAGTTACTCTTTGTAGATGCACCTACAATTAAATCGAAAAGTCAACATTTTTTGTTATTTTTCATTGCTCAACACATGCGGACATTTCTAAAAAAAAAAAAAAAATTGGGGTAAAGTTTTGCATCAGGAAGAAATAGACCTCAGTACTTCTGATGTGGTTTGTGCTATTCATCCACTTATTACTAAGGATTACCTCTGACTTTGGTCTGTGGTTTTCTATATCTGCGATTCCGCCAGGTTTTTCCTCCAGAAGTTCTGTCCTGGGGCTCGCGTCCTGACAGACAAGGAGATCAAGGCCTTCTTGAGTGTTGCTGATGATGATAACGATGGACGGATTGGAGCAGATGGTGAGAAGATCTGCACTTATTTTACATGGCATTCCTGAATGTGGATAGGGGGAAGCAAGCAAAACTAGTTCAAAAAGTTTGTGATACTGAATTTAGGAAGTAGTTTAGATAATTAGGCAGCCATGCTACTGATAAGCTGTTAACTTAGTAGCACAGCTGCACGTTTGAAATTCAGATTCAAAGCACTGGCTCAGTTTTTTACTGTTTCTTCTAATTCTTGTTACTGTATAAAAGTGTTCATTTTGTCAGTAACAATAAGGTGTAACTCTTTTCTCCACAGAGTTCCAGGCTATGGTCTTGTCCTGAACAGCTGGACATTGTTCCAACCTGATCTGGTCCCCCCTGCTGTACTTGTCCCACCGCTTCAAGCGCTCTTAGTTTAGTCAGCCACTATTAATCTTGTCAGGAAATCATTCAATCAATGATTCTTATTTTGACTTGCTCCGATCCACTCGCATCGACATGCTTGTCATGTTTTTAGTTCTTTGTTTTTCATATATTTTAGAGTGATCATAAATCTGTATTGCCCAAATAAATGTACACTTAACCAAATCAATGAGAAAATAAAAGAGTACAAACCCAAGTTCTACAACTCTTTTTAATCATTTCTACTCAAGTGAATTCTCTCTAGTTTTCTGTTTGTCCTCATCTTGGTTTATGGTACTTAACAACACAGTGCAGTTGCTTCACATATTTAGAAAAAAAGATCTAATTTGGCCATGGGATATGGATATGGACTCAGAGATGTAGGCATTCCAATGATCAAAACATACACAGACATGCAAAGACACACGGTATTTCCCTCACAGTTCAGAGGTGTCCTTAAATATATGCCTACCTCTGTCTAGCACACCGGTAAATAAGTTTGAATGTCAGGCAGTGTCAGGTATATGAGAAATGACAAACACTGACTGTCTGGCTCTGTAGATACAGTACTGATGTGATTTTGAGTGTGTGAGGAGAACTCATGGATCTGCCTTGCAGAAGAGGTGACCTTGCTGACCACCTGAGTGTCACCGTGGTTGGATCGACTGACACCTGACCTCAACTTTGTGAATAAACCCAGCTGAACTCCAGCTCTGCTCCGGCTGGGGGAAACAAAACACACACGCACACGGAACCCAATGAATTTGCAAAAGTCAAATAGGAGTTAGGACACAGAGAGCCGAAACCGCAGCCGCACACAATCTTGAACATGTAAATAATAAATGCAAGTGTGCATCTGTGTCAGGTCTCCCTGATAGCAGGGGAAATCATTTTATGATGCTCAGAAGCCTTGGACATCTCACAACTTTGCAATCCCCCCCATCAGCACAAGACTATAAATATCATATGTCGTCGTCCTCTGCACTTACAGGATTCACAGGATTTGAATTAACAACTACTTCACCATCCTCCCGCCCACTAACGCCTCCAAAATACAGAGTAGGACTTTTTTTTTTCAGAGCTCCTGCTCTAGTGCCATTCCAATTATCTGTTTATTACAGGGGAAACCTGACCATTAAAGCACACACCTGATACAAACAGACAAACAGTGTGAGGCAGACCCTGGAATTAGCATTAGCTCATGGTCACCGATGCAGAGTGTGCACTCATACCATGTTCTGCTTTATGCAGACGCTTTGCTGAAACGATAGATTTTTTTCCACAGTTCCCTCTTTTGCAAGGCCCAAAGAGTTCTGTGTGCTTTTGTGTGATTTAGAGATTTGAGTGTCAACCAAACCAAACCATAACAAGTTTTTAGTTTGATTTAAGAGCCGTATAACAGTATATCCGGCTGTACAATACAATTAGGTTATTTGTAATGTAAACAAGGAGACCTCTAAAGTACAGTGTTGAAGATGAAATACATTGAAAGAGAAAAGCAAGCCTCAGGAATCGTGTGAGTTGAAAGTAAGGAAAAACAGAGGGACACGAGCATCCAAATTAAGATTATGAAAATATGCTGAAGCATCTTGAGGACAGAAATGAAATATTACAACATATTGAAAAGTAAAAGCAATGTATAGGTTATAATTAAGATCCTTGACTAGTTTCCGTGTCATGTTCCTAACATCCCTGATGAAGTTTTGCACAACATGAGCTTGGATGCTTTACATGAAACCTCCACTAAGTCATATAAATATATATATTCAACTTCTAATGGGTGCATAATTATACATATTTGAACTAAACATATATTTTGTATCAACAAACCCTGGTGATGCAGAGTGAGACATAGGGCAATTAAATCATGCATCCATATCTGATTTTGATATCTGGGTGTGATCTCCATGGCTGCAGAGGGGAAGTGGGGGTAGACCACTCTGCTGAAAGCAGGACAAGGTTGGGGAAGCCAGTAGGTAACACAAGCCAGATGACATACAATGGAGCTGTGAGTGGTAAACAGGAAGGAAATGTGAGCCAACAGGTCGACATTGATTGCTGGATATGCTTGTGTAGTTCGGCAGAACAAGATAATGTGACAAGCAGATTACCTGGACTCAAGGTTATATGGATGAAGAGACAAAGATGGAGACCATGATTTCTCTGAAGAAGCAAGGAAGAAGACAGAAGACAGACAAGAAGACAGACGGCTAGACAGTGCTAAACGACAGCAAGTTTTTGCTGTTTCATATACATTTATCATCTGTACAGACCTACAACAGCAACTTTAGGGCACAAACCAGTGTCAAATGATATAGAGGATATTAGAATAGAGGATTTCTTACTTATTTTTTTCACTGTAAAATGTCTGCTTGTCTTGAATTTGATGGCAGCAACCAATAAAAAAAAGCTGCATTTCTTTGCCATAAGTGGACATCGCATTATGTGCCTGGCAGTTTGGGTCCTCAATTTTTTGTTTTTTTCAGTGAGTTACAGGTTTTGACAGGCAGGAAAAATGAGCAGCTGGATTGCCGTAATTCATGGAGAATGTGGTGTGCTATAAGCTTTTTAAAAACAATAAATGTTGCCCTTTTATATGTGGTCTGGATGGCAGCATGACGCTCTGAAGCCTCATTTGTTACCTACACATCACTTAGCATAGGCAGTGCCTTCACTGATGCGCGGATAACCCATGCCGTGTGTACTTATGTTGTGTACTCACACCATCACTGATACTGGATTTTGAACTGTGTTTTTCTCCTCATGGATGCAGCATCATTGATTTTCAAAATGAATTTCCCATATTCACCATGGGCCACAGGAGAGTTTTAATCTTTACATCAGTTCATTTTAAATAAGCTAGGGTCTAAAAGAGAGGCCCTACTTCTGGAGCTCGCTTTTTTCTTCATTGCATGGTTGAGTTTGAATTTACATTTGAGGATTCAGACAAAAGCTATGCTCATTGCCAATGTTTTTCAGATATGTTCCAACAAGCCCTGTTGTGATTTTAGCGACAGAATTGGGTCTGTAAAACCTAAAAATCGGAGCGTTATGGCCATTTCGTGTTCCTTTTCAGCTTGATCTCCAGCACATAGAGGTTTCTACAAATTCCTTGAAACTTTTTATGTTATTATGACAAAATCCTTGCAAAACAAAACCAAAAATTGCAGTTTTGCATAGCAACTCTTATTTGTTGGTTAAACCTTTTTGCAGGACTGCCTTTCACGGAGTGTTGAACACCTTCCCATTTTTACTGAAGAAATCAACCTCTCCGGGATGCTCTTATTATTTTCAGTCATGTTAGGGACCTGTTACCAGTTAAACCAATAAAACAAACCAAAAAACTAAACTAAAACAATAAGTTTTCTCCCTTTTAACATTTGATTGTTGTATTTGTGTAATTTAAATTCATCATAAGATTGCAATGATTTTCTTGTTCGTTGCATCGTGTTTGCATTTTACACATTGCCCCATCCTGTTGGTAGCATTAGGTGCCAAACAAAGGATTAACTGTTGGAGTGAAGTTAGCAGGCAAAATGAACTTGACCGAACAATTTGAAGTTCTGTGGGACTGCTGATACCATATCATGCTTTATGTCTGGATTAGAGCAGTGGGATGAACACAGAGGACTGGCCTGTTTGTCTGTATGGCACCTCAATAATTGATGCCCTCTCTTCATTGTCACCAAAAACTCATATCAAGAAAGAAGTGTCAGGCTCACCTTACTGATTGAGTCTGTGTGAAACTTTAATGTCCACCCCTTCTTCAGTGGATAACACACTGATGTGCTCATGCAAACCGGGGAGGCTACACCGTGTGGACGTCACTGCAGCTTCAGGTTTCTCTGACCATATTTTGTCTCATTCCTGGTATTTCAGAGCTTGGAAGTATCAAAGATGTTGCTACTCGATAGTCGGTACATGGAGGAACGTCGTAAAAGATTTAACTGCCGTGTTAGGATGACTGAATGGGCTTTGTGAGCTCAATGCAGGAACTTTATTCATAATGCAGAGGATGACAGCCTTGCCTCTGCCCCCAAACAAGTAGTAGTCATGAACCTCCACTTATGATGTTCTTGTGTAGCTTCCCTTCATTAATGAATGATAGGACACAAACATATCAATGGCCATTCCAGATTCACACAAAGTATTCGTGGATGGCAATTTCTGGAAATCTATTTCCACCTCGGCTTGAGTCTGTTGTTTACATAAAAGTTAAATGATAGGTGTCAAAATATAGTTTTAGCTGCCTCTATTAACTAGACTAATGCAAGTTTGCAATTTGAACTTAAAGCCACACCCGACTTAAACCCCTGAGCAGCTGTTACATGTGCTGACGCATCCTCAGACTCAGTAATGGCTGTCATGAAGAGGTAGACGGGTACTTTGCCGACTTTTCCGAACAAGGTGTTACAATAGGATAAGGTGGCAAGCGCCATCTAGGTCAAACTTACTCTGACTAACCAGAAAATGGAGGCAAGCAGTCTGGTTGGAGAGGCTAACTTAGAGATGTTTGGGCAGTACAACACTTACAGCATCTAGAAATGACGGTAGATATGAGTCAACAAAATAAAAACACTTTATATGCATGGATTACACTCATCAAGACTTAGACAATATTACTTTAAAGTGTCTGCATCTGAAAATGGAGTTAAGGTGAAATATATGAACAGATTCAGTAACAAACTACTAATACAATCATTTTCGGTGCGTTTGTTTCGCTTTTTCATTATGTGTTGCTTAACCTGATAAAAGTATGATTCTTATTCTCCTTACATATGTAAAAATACAAGCTAGACCAACAAGTTTTAGTCAATAACACAATCCTGTCTCGGCACACCCCACACCTCTGTCCAAAAACGTCTACTGTACCTTAACCAAGCATCCAAACTGTGCGCTATGATTGATTCTTGAGCTTTGTCACTGGATGCAAAGTATTCATTGCTATCTTGAAGTTCACATGTTGTTTATCTCTGTCAGCAACCATGTAAGACCGGACCTAAGTGAGACAGACCAACATGCTCATATCCCCCCCTGAGCCTGTCAGGCTCCCTTGTTCAACTTGACTTAAAACTCTGAGACTCCCACTGTAGTCACAGTTTCTCGTTTGGGTCTTATTGGCCATCAAACCGACTATTACCTGAGAACTTCTCCTTCTCTCCCGCGGCAGCCTTCAGCAAACGGTAAATTATTCAGGGTTAATAACCTGTTGCAACGTTAAACTCAATTGTGCCCATTTTCATTAGCTCACTGTGGATGCAGAGGCTGAGGAGAAAAGGATGTGGCTCAAGTTTTAAGCAACACTGACTTAATTCCTCTGACAGAGAGGCGACAGAGGAGAAGGTGAATGCAAGGGAACATGTCAAAGGATATGCAGGTGCCAATCAAAAACAGGGCCTCTTCCGCTGCTTCCTGGTGATAGATTGAATTGCCAGGTTTGAGTGAGTCAAAAGATCACCTGTGGTTGGAAAACCCTTCCTCGACAGAACTAACTGGTTTTGATTGGCTTTGTAGGTAGTGCAATTTAAGCTGTCATGCCTGAAATGCTTTGTTTAGTTTGTTGACCGTGAGATTTTACAGAGATGCTAATGTCAGGCACATAGGAATGAACTTGGGTATGAAAACTTGTTCGCCCATATTTAACTTACCCGAGAAGTGATCATACAAAATATAATTTAACTTTCTGCTTGATGACTTGTTTGTATATAGGATTTTAGACAGGATTTCATTTGAACCAAAAATCCTTTAAGCATGATCATCACAAGATCCGGGCAAACTGATAAAAACACAGCATTTGTGTTTAAAGATAAATAAAAATTCAATGCAAAAGTGTTGGACAGAATTATTTGAATAGTTGAAGAGAAGGAGAAGAAATGCTTCCTCACCAACAAGGTTATTTATATTTTGTCAAAAAGACTACAACACTGCTGAATCCATCCAATATTTGTGTACAATCATAACCCTCTGTACCGTGAGGAACACGGACACTGCTGTCGCACTGCTCTTTAAGGCCTGAAATTTATCGAGTGCTCTGGCTTTTTCCCATTTAGTGAGATGACAACACAATATGAGAGGAGAGCTAAATGCAACTTTTGACATTGTTCATAATAGTGAAAAGGTGCAAGAAAGGTTAGATCACTTGGAAAAAGTCAAAGGAAGCAGACAACAAAAATATCACGGAAATGGAGAGTAGCTATGATGATCTTTGAAATTTGGCAATTTGAAGTTTTCACGAATGTCCCTTAAAGTTCAGCTTGATGAGTACTAACACCCCTAGTAAATCCAACAAGGGACAACCTGGTGTGAAACACCTGCAAACCAGTGTCACTGATATAAAAGAGCTAAAACTGTCCATCAGGAGATTGGTCACTCCTCCTCCTTTTTCCATGTAATTATTTTCCTTCCTGTATCTTGTACCTCCTTATGTGTCAATTTGATTTATCAGAATTATTATCATTCATTTTGCCACTTAAGAATTGATTAAAAAAAAGCTTGACATGCCAAATCAGTAAGTATTCAGTTTTTTTGTTTGGCAGTGAATATCACAGTAGTAAGAAAAAATCTCTTTCTTGCTAATTATCTGCTTCAATGTGCCGTCCAGGATTTGTTGTGAAATTATACTGTGGCGCCCTCTAGTGTATTAGGAATTAACTCCACTGGAGAAACGTGGTGGTGTGCAGCGTGAGTCAACAATGATGCAGCTATCAGAGCTTTTTGATGAAAATCTGACTTTGATGATGATCAATTTAAAGTTCTCGTCGATGCCGCATCAGAAGCATCGCTTTCTCATGAAAAACACATATTAGTGTATTTGGAGTCCCCTGGACATCTTTCCGCAAAATCTTTCACACAAATCAGTTGTCTTGATTTTTTTTTCCCCCAATAAATCGAAATAACATATGGTAACATTCATATATAAACTGCTTACACTTGCAAACATATCTGGAGTTTATATATATGTGAGTTATATTTTATGTTCTGTATGTAACACGTGTGTGCGTTTATTTATGAATGGGTTAAGTAGCAATAACAACACTACTGATTGACTGAATTTAGAGCTTAAAGATATTGAGAAATATTAGTTTAGAATTTTTTATTTATTCATTTATTTTTAGTGTGGTCTCCAAGAACGTGGAGAGGACCTAAAAGTAAACGTTTTGCTCATCTTTGCTACATTCTTTATTCATAAAGCTGAACCTAAAAACCTCCACATATCTTCACTCTAATTAAACCCAAATCTATACTAATGCGTTTACAATTGCAAAACGACCCTATGAAATACAATGTCTTAAGAAATGAGATAACTGGTAAAAAAAAAAGCCATTTATAGGGCTCGGGCACGTGACGTCACTACGTGAGCGGCGGCCATACTGGAGGCTCAGAACTGTTTTGTTTACATTGTTTTCCACTGCGCTCAGACGTACTCCCGCCTGGTCTCGAAACTTTCTTCGTTGGTTTATCTATTTTACTTATTGTCTTTGCCACTATGGTCTTACGTTGCTGTGTCGTGGGGTGCAATAGCGTAAGCCGTGACAGGAATGGGGGGGAAATCGTAAATGGTTTATCTTTTTACCGATTTCCTGCTTGGAGGCGCACCCACGGAGACCAAGTGTCCGAGATAACAAAGCGTCGTCGACTAGCATGGATCGCTGCTGTAAGACGACCAAGCATAACTTTCCACTCAATCCCGGTGTCGATGAGAGTGTGTTCTCTGCATTTTCATTCTGGTAAGTTACAGACTTTTGTGTGCTGAGGTAAAGATCCCCGCCTTCACAAGAGGACACTGTCAGTTGGAAGCAAGGGATGTCTCAATGGGTTAAAAGCGGAGGACAAATTTCGTGTGTATGCATGTATACATGACAATAAATCTGATCTTAATCTTAATTTAATGTGGAAAATACAAGGAAAATTGCCCATCTCCAAATTCACATGGAAAGGGCGATTGGAACTGTCAGAAACAATACACCTTTTTGTCAGCAAAAGTACCTATCAACATAGTTTTGCCATGCGAAGGTGAAGACAAAACATTCTTTGACAAGATTGTGTCTGTATGTTGTACTCTGACCACCATGAGCAGGAGTGTTGTGCAAAGTTGAAGTTGTCTGAAATAAATATGCTTTGAGATACAGCCAAGTGTGTGTGTTTCATTATTTATTTACAAGTAGAGTAACATGACAAAAGTGTAAAGTGTCATTATAATTGAAACTGTTGCGAAGTATAAGCACTGACACCACATACTATATACGCAATTATGTCCGAAAGGGTGAACTTAGGCAGTAAATCTTCGTCGACAATCCATTCCTTGCTCGGTATTTCATAATGGTCCAGTCCGTTTATAACGGCAATCTTCTGTATGTACCGATCTCTGGCTTCCTTCTGTAATGTATCCCGGTATATCCCACATCCTTTCTTCGATTTTAACATGCTTTTCTCTCACTTTTCTCTCACTGTTTGGTCCTTGATCTCCGTCTTGCCTCAGGGTTTGTTTACGAGATTGTGCCTCCAATATGGCGACCATATCCCAGAATGCAACGCGTGTGCCCGAGCCCTATAATAAGCTTGTGAAATGAAATCCGGGGTTCCCTCCGGATGTGACATCATCGTGGCCTCTTTCCGGTGTGTCAGTGAGCTGAGCTGCCGCTGCCGCTATCTGTCAACATCACGCATCGTCAGAGGACTTCTGTGTCCAGGACTTTTGTTAATTGTAACTGTGTCTAACAGTGTACTAAGTGTCCTCCACCATGCCCATGTACCAGGTAAAGCCCATCTTTGGGGGTGAGATAAAGATTGATTTGCCAACCTGCATGTACAAGTTACCAAATGTCCACGCGCAGCAGGGGAACAGCTGCACCTCCGAACATGCGATGCAGGTAACCGAACTAACTTAATTTCGAGATAGTTTTTCGACTGCTTGGGTTAGGTTTTTTTTTTTGTTGTTAATAGTTCTTGTCCGCGGTCTGTTTCTGTATTACGTTTTGATATTACGCGCGTCGTATTTAGCCATTACCCTGGCTAGCTAGCTTGTCGGCACAATGAGTAATCTCAGTTCTGGCTGATGCAACCTTTGCTACACAGCTCCATTGTTCAGTCCTCAAATCAGTTTTATTTTACATAATAAAGTAATTAAACTAGTAGGATAGTTCGTCTCGAGCCTTTATTGTCTTTGCAGAATTTGGTATTAATAATATAACCAGTCACGATTACGTTTCTGTATATAGGAGACCTGCTCCTGCTGTGGGGGTTCAGTGGGGGTTTCCTGGACTCATGCCACTTTATGCCTCAGGTCCACCACATAAAAAGGGGGAATTATTGCAATCTCTACTTTTGATAGTTTAATAGCTTTAACATTACGTAGAGATATGACAAAATACTGTCGCTTCACACCAGCATTAAATTACAATTTGTTCATTGATGCATCAGCAATATGAAATGAGCAAATTACTTTTATAATGGCTGCATATCTGTATTCACTGCATACATTTACTTTTGATGTTGTATCAGAAAGTGTTAAATGAAAGTTTTTTTTTTTGTTGTGGCACCTTTGGCCACTTTACATTTTGCTGATTAAGGCTGTGACCATACAGCAGTCTCTATAAGAGGTATTTTGAAGGAGTTTATCGCTCTAGAATGATTGTCATCTTGAAGACATATCTGTCTTTGCAATTGATTTTTAGTGTAGGCTGTCTTGCATGCGCAACAGATTTCCTTTTCCCCCTGTCCACCTTTTCCAGCAGTGCAGTTGTTCAGTTTGCAGGATTTATGTACTCAATTTGCACAGATGATTGTGGCCTGATTTTAAATTAATTTGTCCATTATTTATTCCATATATTGTTTTGTCCAGATAGTGCTTTCCATACCTCAGCTACCGGCTTTATGAAGGGGTCACATATAGGGTGTCATGCCGATGAAACCTCAGTGCTGTCTCTGTTTGTGTATTACTGCTACACCGAGGATCAGTTCACCACCGCTTCTGTCAGCAACACCTCCCTGCAGCTCCTTTGCAGTACTTAGAGATCTTTCTTTGCCTTTCTTCTCAGCTCGCGTGTCGTCTCAAATGTTCTTCTTAAATCTGATTTCTGCCTGACTATTCCTGCAGTCCAAACTGAAAGCTGTGAATGCATTATTATGTTTTTGTGGTCCCCTCAAGCATTAGATGGCTTCATTTTAAAATCCTCAGCCAACTGCTTAGAGTAGCCCCTGTCTGTTGCAAGATGACCTAGAATCATCATCATCATCATCATCATCATCATCGTAAGCTGTCAGTGTTTAATAGCAATTTCTGGTCTGCATTATATGTTCCTGCAATTAAGGCCTACTGAGATTAGGATCTTCGTAATGAGATTTAGCAAGTGGAAGGTGACACAAAGCATCCTCTAATGCTGTCATGGAGTACTTAATTTTTTTAAAATTACTAAGCCAACAAAAAAAGAAGAATATTTATTTTTTATATTCCTGTTTCAGGGTTTGCATTTTCTCTTCTCGTAAAAAAAATCTACAAAATATGTAACTTGCCCAAATTTTGGTATAATCTTATAACCTGATAATCGTAGAAGAGATCAAACCATGTCTAATAAAAATGTCTTCATAATTGCGCTTGGAATGAACTTGTGTGCCTATATAGTTGTCCCATAAGTAGCAAATCTACTGCATGACTGTTCCAAACTGATTTTTCACATCGTCAGATTCCCATTCATGGTCTCAGTAAGCATTTCCCCTGTGTCGCTCTAGAATGGTGAGGTGGACCCGGCAGTCAAAGCTCTGGAGGCCCGGCAGGATGAGATCATGAGAAAACTGTATGAGCTGAAAGCAGCTGTGGAGGGTCTCGCTAAGACTGTGACGACCCCAGATGCAGACCTGGATGTGACGGTCAGCAGCAGCCTCTCCTCCCAAAGCTCCAGCACCACGATCTTTAAAAGCACCACGGACCTGGACACACTACTGGGCAAGGTGAGCAACTAGCATCAACACTTGTGCCCATGTTTTCAGGTTGGAGTACAACCCATGCACTGGTGTGGATTCAATAGTACCTGTTTATGAAAGCTATAGTGGCCTTGTTATAGTAGGCGATTATACTTACCATGCTGCACTTTACGCCAAAAGGATCTTGGGGCTCTCCGTGACATCGTTATAAATGCCAACCCGGCACAACCACCCCTGACCCTGCTGGTTCTCCATAGCCTGCTGTGTCAGCGCTACCGGGTGCTCTCCACCGTCCACGTCCACTCCTCGGTTACCGATGTGCCACCACAGCTCCTGTCCTGCCTTGGCCCACGACATGCGGACAGCTACGCCCGCCACTTGTTTCAACTGGGCTTCACACTCATATGGAAAGATGGTAAGTAGATGCATACATTGGGACCTGAGACAAATCTTATGGGAGCAGGCGATTTTGACACCAACTCCGGTGCTTAATCTGGCTTTAAACGCAGCGATGGGGTCAACAAATGACATTTAAAGGAAGATTAAAGCTGGACTGTAAAGTGAAAACAAGAAGTTAGGGATGCTTTTTTTTCCCTCTTTGTGCTAAAGGGTTTAACCCATTGGCGCCTAAAGCACCTGCAAAAAAAGCTGCTCAATGCCTAAGCCAGTTTTTAGAAAAGGTCCCCAATGCCTGAGTTTTTTTTAACTAAAAACAATTAATTGAAAACACCTAAGAACAATTCAATAGTCTCAGCCTCTGAAACACATAAAGACATGAAATAATTTGCATTTTAAAGGTTAAATTCTCTGCTTTTATTCCGTCATGTTCATTCAGCATTAACACCAACACATTTTCATTAAAAAAAAAATGAAAAAGATGAGTCAATACACACACAAACACACACACAGACACACACATGATTCAGGATAATACCCAATGCTGCTATTTATTATACTACTATTACTATACTATAACTAATCATCATTACTATTATTATCATCATTATTATTATTAGTATTAGTAGTAAATGTAGGCACCACTTCAGCTACATTTCTGGCCATGATAGAGACGTCATTGCAAAATTATAATATCAGCAATAATAATGAATGATAAAAAGAAACTGCAATATATCTTGCATTTTGCAGTTATACTGTAAACTTCAGTGACACGACTTCTAAAACATCATAGTTATACTGCAGTAATTCGCACCGGGCTCTCTTTTTTTTTTTTTTTACATAAGGGCAACGCCACTCAAATAAGAATGAGAAGTCGTCAGAATGAAGCGCAAGAATAAATAATTACCTCCAGATCATGTCAAAACGATCTCGTGCCATCACTCGGGCGACATTTGTCTGATACAGCCACTTGCTCTGCCTCCAGTAACCCCGGCGAGTTGGTAGTTTGATTATTCCAAAAGTTAGGCAGATACCGATGAAAGATTTCATCTCCTGCTTTGACACGGGGCTCCACTTCGAGTTGGGTGGTGTGTGGCCGCGCGCCTGATCCGCATATAAGTTTGTCTGTGTCACCAACATATCCCAAACTTCATCAGTGAAAATATGCGAGAACACATCTAAAGGACTTGCATCTTCAGATATTGGCACCTTCAGCCCCGGTGTACGAGTAAACTTTTGTTGACGTCGGGGGCGAAATCCAGCGGACTGCCAGTCTACTTGAAAGCCAAAAAATTCCTCGTCCTCGTCCTCATCCTCTCCAAACAAATACCAATCATTGTGCATTACATGCGCCTTGAAAATAATGATAAATGAACAATGTTGCGCTACGCAACAACCGGCGTTAGGGACCATGTTGCGCAACGCAACAACCGGCGTTAGGCACAATGTTGCGCTACGCAACATCCGGCGTCAATGGGTTAATACAGTAAATGGAAGATGGGACGGGAGACAAAAACAAAATAACTATTGTGTGAAATGGTCAGACATCCACCATGAATAAGCGGGAGCAGGGTTACAGAAACGGTCCCACACAGGGCTCTAATCACACAGATATATGGGGGGATCTCAAAACAAGTTTAGTTTTTCTACTTAGGTGTCAGCTTCTCAAAATAGCAGTTGCAGAAATGGCTTTGAAATCCACAACTTAAGCTAAACATGGTAGCTCTCACAGTCGCAGGCGAATTCCAGATTATACATCGATCAGCCATGGCATTAGAAACCACTGACAGTTAAAGTGAGTAACGCTGCTCATCATGTTACGTTCTGCTGGGAAAACCTGCATCCTGGCATTCACATGGATGTTACTTTGAAAGTTGTCTTCTACTTGGCAGGGCCAGACTAGTCGCACTCCCCCGCATGGCAACAGTTTTCTGCTAAAGTAGTAGCCTCCCCCAGAAGGACAACAGTTGGACTTGCAAAAACTGCTTAGGAATAGATCAAAAAGCACAAGAAACGCCTCGTTCAGCATAAAGAACCATGCTCTGGATGAAGGCAGGCACAATTACCGCAGTATCTGGGACTGTTTTGACCCTGACAGTTTTCAGTCCCAGGTAAAGCAGATATCCTCTTGTATTCTTTCAAGGCTTTTAAGGGCTCCTTTCTGATGGTGAATGAGGGTTTCACACATCCAGATACTGATGTTTTTAGCCTGTAAGAGTCTGATGTGTTCACATGGTCCCCAAGCTCCCCAGATATCATTCTGATGGGATCTGGTGACATTTGTGGGAAGCAAGCCCACAAAGACCCAACCCCACAGGGCCCAAGGGATCAATTTCCAGTGCCCGACAATTAGACTCTCCAAGATCCCCTCAGATGTCCTTTCTTCTCTGACGAGTAAAAGTTCTTTTGGCAGCCTCAGGAGGACTTAGTTAATATTAAAGCTGCGGTCGGCAACTTTTTTTTAGTCATATTAGTTTGAACTGTCATGGGATTCTGGAAGTAGAATATTAAATAGGCTGTTTAGGAAAAATAACGAAATCTGTAGCTTCCTCTGAAGCCTGTAATCATGCTTGCAAAAACCGAGCGCTCCCGGCTGTTTTTAACCAATCAAGTTAGGGTGGAGGAATCCTACCTGTCAATCACAGCTTGTGCACACGCTGCTGAGCGTGAGTCTGCCCCAGCTTGTGTGCGCTCACACTGGTGTGAACTCACGTGCACAACCTCGTCCACAGAGGGGGAGGGGTTTGGGGGGCGAGTCGGAGCTTGTTAGAGGTTGGGGGAGGGACCTGAAAGTTGTATCAGTTGGAATTTTCCAACTTTAGACTCGGTATTTTGAAAACCTGCCGACTGCAGCTTTAAGCAGGTGATCAGAATGTTACGGCTGATCGGTGTATATGTTCGTAGTTTTAGTTTTACCCCTTTTTAACGTGATATAAAAAATATTTTGCGTTTCTGAAGGCTTTCTGCAACTCTGACTGGTGTTTCCAAACAGCAACTGCGATTGCCACTCTAAATGGCACGTTGTGCAGCGCTCACAGACACGACAGAATGTAAAACATTAAACAGCAGGAAAATGAGCCGACGTTCCTTCTGTGCTGCACAAACTTCACATACACACTGCAGCTCAGGATTTTAGTGCTTTCTCTTGAATTAAGCAGATAAAACGCGACACTGGCTCTGGACTTTTAAACATGGCGGTCACAACATTGTATCCGGTCTGGTTGGTTAAGTTGGTCATTGCTCTGGACCAGCGAAGACTTGGTGGGAACACCAGTTTTTTTTGATGCTGGAATCTGAGCTTTGGTGGTCTAAACAAAGGGGTGTAGTAGAACTTAACCACAGCAGTTACACTCAGGGCTGTAGTGGTCAAATTAGAGGTGGGTAAACTATGAATTTTTTGATCAGACAGACCGTGACGCGACGCAACGCAACGTCACGCGACACAGCACAAAGCAACGCAAGGTGTCGCGAATCTGTATGGCTGTCCTGGCCATATTCCATGACGTTATCAGTTAAAGTCATATTAAATCAATGACAGTCAACAAATGTGTTTGTAGTTTGTAGTTTATTAAATTTCAAATTTCAACAGTAAAGAAAAGTATGTGTAGAGTAAGAACTATCTACAGTAGATATGGTGTGTGTGTGTGTGTGTGTGTGTGTGTGTGTGTGTGTGTGTGTTAGTATACATGCTTTTTAAAGTAGTGCCCAGAGGGCCTCCTTGTCCGCTACGTCAGGTTCTGCCTTGCAGGGGCGTGTTCTGGGGTCCATGGCTCCCCTGTGCTTCACCAGCCAGGACTTCATTTCCAGGACACCAAATTTATTTTGGATTACAGTGAACCCTTAGCCTGGCTGACGCGTCCACAATCTCGATGAGATGGTGGTCTGGGAACTAGGTGTGCATTTTCTCGTATTTGAGGCGTGGTTTACGAATGCCTAGAGCCGTTTATTGGGCGCTACGAATGTCTATCAAATGACGTCAGGTTCTTCCCATGCTGCTTTGCGCGCGATTCATAGCCAATTGTATCACTTATACCAGATGACGACAGAAATTCGACGAGGAAGAAGAAAAAAATGGAAAATAAAAGTAAACTTGCGCTCTAAGCTACTTAAATTGACAACAAAGTAGGCCTATATGCTATATTCTACATGAATTTTTATGTTGTAGAGTTGTGAATTTATTTTAATAATGGAGAAATTGAGCAGCCTTGCTTTGTTGTCTACAGTAGTAGATCAACCCTCATCTTACTTTGAAGCTCCCAGCTCCCAGAAGTGACGTTAACGAAGCTTTAGCAGCAGAAAAGCTATCAGGCTTGTGTTGATGATAATAATAAACTCCTGGACTATGTACAAACTTCCAAATGCATCGTTTGGTGAGTACAGACCATATTTGTACAACTGTAGAAGTTTGGTGTCATGACATGTGATTTTAGTGTGGTAATTTTGGAGATACGGACCAGGGTCCGTTAGCGCTTGTACTAAGCTATTCGGGATAACTCAGTAACTCAGCTGATGTTCAGCCAATATCGAAAAAACTTCGTGGTTACGTTCCAAAAAGAACCCGTGATAGGCGAACTCCGTGAAGTAGAAACCTTTTTTTTTTTTACAATTATTATACAATGAAATACTGCATAATGCATTGAAACCAAAGAACAAAGCCGTTTTACAGGCCCAAGCATTTGTTTAACAAATAAAAGTACTGTATAAACGTTTTTTTTTTTTTTTTTTTACAAATAACTACTGTAGCCTACTGTAAAATAATCATTTTCATCATCAATACGAACTGAAGGCTTCAAATTGTGGAGATCAGCACCGCCCCACCGCGACCCGAGTCATTGGATTAGAACGGGAGAAAATGAAAAATGATTTTGAAAAAAAAATACAAAGTACAGTGGGACAAATAGTGACTCACGTGTATTTCACTGCTCTTCTGACTGAGCCGCTGCATCCTGACTCCGCTCTGTAGCGTTTTTTTCTTCTAAAGCCTGCGGTGCAGGTGTGTTTTTTTCGAGAGAAGAGCATAGATCGGTAGTTGTTGTCGTTCTTTTTTCTTCTGGGCAAAAATATTTATATATACCGACATGCCACCATCGATTATGTTTGAGAACTGTAATGAACGTGTACGTGTACATATTAAACCACAACGTTATTGACACACAGGTAGAGAAGAAGCGGAGAGACTGTTTAGCCAATCAGAATGCAGAACACAATGCACGATGCAAATCCGTGAAGCAGGGAGACCGTGAAAGGTGAACCGCGTTATAGCGAGGGTTCACTGTATTCCAACGGCAGATCACAAGGCGCAGGGAACTTTGACGTGCGTAATTGCCATTAAGAGCTGCGTAAACGCTATTTAGAGGTGGGTAAACGCTATTTCCTAAATTCCAGAGGTGCGTAAACGGCGTTTACGTGCGTTTACCCTCCACTACAGCCCTGGTTACACTTAAGAAAAGTTAACAAATCACAAATCCCTTTTTTCCCTTTATATTTATTACATTTTTTTAACAACCACCGGCAAAGAATCCCTTGTATGTGTTTGCGTACTTGGCAAATAAAAGTGATTCAGGTCTAAACATCAAATCTGTGCTTCTTGAAAATGGTAATGTTACGTGTGAAGCTGTGAAGGCTGGTGGGGAGTCAGAACAGAAATGCCAGGTAAAGCACATCCATGCGGAATCTCACAGTCCTGAGACTGAGTGTTGCTGTTTAATTAGGATGATATTTCTTATGAAAGTATGGGTGGATTGCTACTTGCTTTTTCTCAATTGTGAAACTTAATTACCGTACTGTTCACCATGTCAAAGTAATTACAACAAACCGTAACACCAAAACCTTTATGTAGGTGTACAGCTACTTTCCTCTGGGGTTAGGAGGATTTGATCAGCAGTAATTATCAGGATTGAGGGGAGCGACAATGTCCGCTCCTTCAACAATGAAGCGTTGAATACATCGTGCATTTCATAAGCAGTACGTGAAAAGGTAACCTTTCAGATTGTAATGAGGAACAATGATATGCCATTTATAACCATCGCAGAAGATTTGTGGTCACATTTTGTAATAATGAAAGTTGCGCTGATATAACAGGATCTTGATAACCATTACTCATTGTTTCTTTGGCCTTTCCACAGTTCCCAAATTGCAGATGAAATTCAACGTCCGCAACATGTGTCCCATCGAGGGTGAGGCCAACGTGGCGCGCTTCCTCTTCAAGCTGCTGGCTCCCTACCCCAGTGACCCAGCTCTTGCCACCACGGTGGACAGCTGGGTGGACACAGCTTTCCTCCAGCTGGCAGAGGGCAGTTCTAAGGAGCGAGCAGCTGTCCTGCGGGCCCTCAACTCTTCTCTGGGCCGCAGCCCCTGGCTGTCTGGAGCGGAGTTCTCCTTGGCTGATATCGCCTGCTACTGCTGCTTGTTGCAGAGTGGCTCCACCTCCTCTGCCCCTGCCAATGTGCAACGCTGGATCAAGTCTTGTGAGAACCTTGGCCACTTCAGCCCTGCCAAGCTACATCTGCAGTGACTTGGGCCTGCCTGGGACCAGACTCCTGAGGCTAAGTGAAAGAAGGGCATTAGAATAATGAAATAACTCTGCCATGTCTGAACTCCTGCTTATACTTCCCCCCCTGCTGACGGACTCAGTAGAAGCAGGGTGGCTGATGGTTAAAGTAACTTAAAAGTATCTCTGCCGTGCTGCTTTCATACAACACAAGAGATTCTGTAGCAATCTGTTGCAAGGGAGGAAGCATGAGAGGATCATGTAGACAATTGGGCTGGTGAAGGGTTAAATTACCAATACTGACAGAGGTTGTTGGACAAACACACACTGCACACCCTCCATCCACTTTGTGCCTAACAACGATCCTGTTCTAAATGTGTGTAGTAACATGTGGGGAAGGGTATTACTACGTGTTTTCACTTGTAGTACTTTGTACCTTTTTGTTTTTCTTAAAACATTAAAACTTTGGATCTACCTTTAAACCCCTTTTTTTGTTGTTCTTATTGGCTAGTTAATCGATTTAAAAGCAATTTGTTTAGAAAATGAAGTGCACATGCGTGTCCAACAGATGGCAGGATTGGCAGTTACTGATTCGAAGGTATGCTTTCTTCATTAACTTTGTCCGTTCTGTCCAGCATTGCACATCTTTCCTCCACCAATGAAGGTAAACATTGGACAGTCTCTCCTTCACTGGACTTTAGTCTCTGACAAGCATTTGAGACGGTTTTTAAGTTTTTAGGGATAAGACCTGGTTCATTGGAGCTTCATCAGTTTTAGATGTATTGATGACTCGGCCGGGGACACATATGTTGGACTAAAACAGTCTCATTACTGATACAGCAACAGCATGTCGGCCGCTGAATTAGAAGTTAAAATGTCACCACACTAGAACTTTTTTTTTTTTTTTTTCTTGCCCATATTTTTGTCACAATCATAGTCCAAAATATTTAAAGAAAACCTCATTGTTTTTGTAGAGAAGAGTTGAGCTGAGATTTCCAAAAACCCTCAAATGCCAATGACCCTATGACAATTTAAAGAAAATTTATTGTGGCATCTAGGCTTCACTGTAATATACATATCTATATATATATTATTTTTACCCCTAGACTATTTTATATTATATTTTTTATATTATTAATGTTTGCAACTCTTCTTTTCTACAACAATCCTTCACA
Organism: Odontesthes bonariensis; assembly: GCF_027942865.1. Lineage (NCBI taxonomy): Eukaryota > Metazoa > Chordata > Actinopteri > Atheriniformes > Atherinopsidae > Odontesthes > Odontesthes bonariensis. Next base: position 17,448,801 of record NC_134526.1, read on the forward strand.
CGCACACCGGTCGTTAAAGCAGTTTTTCTCCCCATCAGCCGGTTTGTTGAATACAATCCAACCAACTCCATGTCAGCGGGGGAGTTCCACACCAGTACACTGCTATATCTGCTTTGTGAATGCTGAAGGCACATTTGCAGAGAACCGTGACCAAAGGTTGCATACTTAAGAATCCTACTTGTAATGTTGAAAAGCATAAGCATTTTTCCCCAAGTGTCCCATTTATGACAGCTTTGGCCCAGACAGCGGCTGCGTTACAAGTGTGTTTGTATTCTCCGGTAGCCTCCTGTTGGTCTCCAAGCAGCTGTCGGACGAGTCGAAAGCTCTTAGCTGACACCTGGGCCCGTGCAACGAATACGCTCGAGACTCTGCAGCGCTGGAAAATACGTGTTTGCATGCTGTGTATCTTTCCTTACAAACGCAGGCGCCTCTTAAACGGCGATCCGTGTTTGTTGTTGCAGCCAAGGCTGCGTGCAAATGAGGCAGCAGATCCTGTCCCATTGCTAATCAGTTCACGTGAGGGGTGCCATTGGCTTTTATTGGAAAAAAACTGAGACACAAACGCAGTTTTTCTTTTTTTCTTTATATATATACACATATATGTATATATGTATATATATACGATATATAAAACACACAGACGGGAGATGCATTCTCACTGAACATCTGTAGAAAAAAAACAAACTAGCATGACTGAAAGACAAAATCACTTCAGTTTAACCTTGTGGCTACTTCATATAACAACAACAGCATAGATAGAAAGATGCTTTAGTCTGTCCATTCACTGTGAACGTCTGTGTTCATGATTGTCAATCAGATATCTTCATTCAGGCCATTCTGGAGCGACAGATGTATTATTTGCCAATCACACAAGAAGGGGAGGATTTAGAAAAAAACACATCTGGGATAAAGTGCCTGAAATGAAATGTTACTGGGGGGGGTTCCTGGGAAGAATTTTAGCACATTATGGTTTCATTCTACATCTGCTGAAAGGCTGAGAGAAAGTCAACAGTATTGGATCACTCCGTTAACAAAGGGCACACATTGCTGTTATATCTCAAGATCTGAATGCGTTCAAAGTAGTTGTCAGTCAGAAAGTTTCTCTGTGAGGTGACCAGGTTGCCTTTCTGACTGAAGAGACGTTGGACGGGGGCAGTGGATGGCAGCGTGGTGTTGTATTTTAGAAAGAGGTGCTTCACCCGAGGGAAATCCTGCAAGCACTCGAGGCTCTTCCCTGTTCCCTCCACATACTTGCGGATCTCGTCCATCACCCCCCGTGGCTGGTTCTGTGTGTTGGCCTTCGCAGACCCATAGCTGAAGAAGTCATCTTCAGATTCAATGGTGGAAAGGTTGCGGCTGGTGTTGGCCTCGGTTACGCTACAGGGATCCATCTGGGACGCCTTGGTGGCCAGCAGGGAGCACATGTCCTCCCTCTCGGAGGCCGCCATCCACCACAGGCGAAACTGAGGCGTTGTTGCTGTTGCAATCTTCGCGTCTGTGCTAGAGAACAGGTGCTGGAACTGCACATCAATGGTCATTACAATGCTGTTGATGACGTCACCGAAGTATTTGGCGGCATCTTTCTGCTCGTTTAACTTGTTCTTCAAACTGAGAACAGTTGGGATGACCAGACCCAGGTAACATTTCTGCTCTGCCTGGAACAGTTCGAGCGCAAACGCGAGTGGGTGGAACACAGCCACGTATTCTTTGAGGAAGGCCATCTCCTCCGGCTGCAGGCGGGGCACCTCCAGGCGGGCACAGAGCTCCGTCAGCTCGCGCTCACTGAGAGAGACGATCTTCTGCACTGCACAGTACTCCACATTCCAGCGTATGACAGCGGGCACAACAAGCGCCATCTTTCCTATCTCCTCTGCGGCATCCATTCCGACCTGAAGATGGTGGCATTTGCTCCAAATGGAATACACCTTGGTCATTGAACTGTAATGTAGCTGGCACATGGGCCCCTGTGATATGGCCTGCCAAAAGTCCTCCGTAACAATCTTCTCCAGTGTGTGTGACGCACAGCGCTGCACAGAGGGCAGAAACAGGAGCATGTCCTGCACCGGCTCCCCCTCAAGAATGGCGATCATGTTCTCGTAGATCCCAATGTCGTCGTCGCTTTCCTGGCTGTCCACTGAGAACTCTCTGAACACACTGATAAAGGGGCTACCATTGTCTGTCACTGTGGTCTGGACTTTGCTTTCAATATTGTACGCCACATGGTTGTCGTGTATTCGCCCGGCGATGTTGTCATACGTGATTGAGCCCTGCAGCCGTGCGAAGCCCAGAGCGGCAGACTTCCTCTCTAATGTCTCAGTATCGATCCAGTGGCAGGTCATCCCGAAGAAGCTTCGGTTGCTGGCTGTCCAGATGTCTGCCGTGGTGCACACATACTGGACGTTGGCGAGTTTGGCCATCAGCTCTTCCCGCATCCTGGAGAAACTCTGGTCCACCTTAGTGAACAGGGTGACCCTGTCCATGGTCTTTAGCCCTTCAGTCAAGCCTGCAATCAGCTTCTTGAAACCAGGCTGCTCCAGCACGTAAAATGACTGACAGTCCTCCACAATGAAGGTAAAGATGAGATCATCGATCTTTGATTGAGTCAAGCATTTCGAAATGATCTCTGCTTTAAGCTTTTTGAGCTGGTAGTGTCTGCTCTCCTCACCATTGTACTCTTCTTTCTTCCTTCCTCTCTTGGCATCAGGCCTGGCTTCACAGCCCAAGTGTGTTCTCTACAAGACAAAGTGACAGAGATTTACTGCTGGATTCAGGGTGTGCGCGTGTGTGTGCGCGCGTGCGTGACATTTGCATGTGCAAACTTTGTATCCGTTTGTGAACTTTCACCAAAAACAAAAACAAAACAAAAAACGACTCTTATAAACCACCATGCTGACATAAAGCGATGGCTTTATGTTCCCAGCCAAGTTGAGCAAGAAGAGCCTGCAGGCGCCATGACTGTAGCATGCAGCCACAATGTAACGTTAGTAATCATGAGGGTAGCTATTCATTCATTGACTCATTTAAACATTAACACACCGTGAAAGGGAGCCTGACACATTGATGCTACGTTGGGCGACTTACGTCTAAATGCTTCTTCAGGTTGGATGTGGAGGTTTTCGATGTGGACAGCAGATTAACCCTCGGCAAACACAGATTACATTGGACGATGATATTTTTTCCTTGATCTGCCTTGTACGTGAAATGGTGGCGATAACGCCAAGTATTAATGGCTGATTTGGTCTCGCCGCTGGTTTCATGGTGATCCACATCCATTTCGGACGCTGCCTCTACTAATGCCGACGTGTTAAAATATAATAAAAGTATCGTAATCCGATTTAGTAATCGTGATTACACGTAAAGTAACGACGGCAGTAGAGAAATCCTCATGAAAAAAGGGGGCAGGCCTTTGTTTAGATATTGCCCAGCAAATGAGGAAGGAGCGGACACTGACATCACAGCCCAACTTCCACACATGCGCATCAGCAGCCGGTCACACGCAGGTGGACCGGGTGAAGCGAAATAGTACGCATGCGTCGTATGATCGGGGGCGCCACAGGCGTTACGTCATAATCTATGCCTTGTAAATTGTACTCACGATGATGGCAGCGCTTTGGTTTTTACGAGAATTCCCCTTTCCGCCTGTGTTGCAGCGAGTTGGCGCCACCATCAGGCGGTAGAAGTGAAAAAAAAGTCACAACCTTTTTAAATTGAAAGTTTGTTCAAAGCAAAAAGTGGCTGGAGAGAGAACAAAGTGACCGAGAGCAGCAGTTGCAGAAAGTAAGCATTCAAAGTATATAAAGGAATGAATCCAGAAAGAGCGAGAAGAGTTTGGTTCCACAGACCTGTTCCCTCATCCAATGGAATCATTTCACCTTACAATCAGGAGAAGCTTGTATTCTTCTACAGTGAATTGATGCCATCTTACTGGAGAGATACATATATTAGAAGACATGACTACAATCCAAAAAGAATTTTGCAACTTGGCACGTTTGAGAGGAATAGATAAATAGACAGATACTTTATTAATCATAAATCAATAAAAAGGGAAGAAAAAAAATCCAATTTGGCAAAAGTGTTGATAGCAAAAACAAATAGTGATCTTCTCAGCCTGATCTCTCTCTTATGTGTCTTGTTGCCAATATGTACATTATATTTAAACTGACAGATGGTGGGCTTATTATTAGAGTAAAAATATACATCAGCCTGAGATCCCCTTCCTCTCAAAAATGTGTTTTATCGATTGATATAATCTTTTCCGTCTTTTTAGAGTTTACTTAAAATGTTTGTGCAACTTCTGGCTTTTAGTGTAACGTGTTTCCACATGTACTTTTTGTTGCCATGTATTGGACCAGTACGCAACTTTATGCAGGGGTAATGTGTAAACTTAAGGCACAGACACCAAGAGTATAATTACTGCATAACTGCATTTCTTTTTTTCTTCTTATGTAGAAACTCCATATGCATAAAACTGTCATTTTTATGGGTCAGATGTTTTGGATCAAATTGAATTAGGTAATAGATCTTTTTTAATTATTTTAGACTTATAGACTAAAGCCATTACTTCGAGAAAAGCGGTTTTATGCATCTCAAGTTATACACGGTTTGTAATGTGCATCCCTCTAAAACCGATACAGGGGTCCTGCTATGAATTCCCCCTTCATGTTGGTTGTAAGGTCCCATTTTTGTTGCTGCTGTCTTGCAGTGGCAGGCTGGTGTTTGAGTTCATGCATCTATTTCTTAAGTTATATTTCAATTATTATTTCTGCCTTTCCAGTTATTTCAACAAGTCCTGGCTAAACGTCTGAAACATCTTGTTGTGTAAAGCAGGTCAAAAACACCACAAAGCACATTCTTCAACACGGCCGTTCAGTTAAATCAGCGCTTCTCTGTGACAGCTGCATTATGATCTACATGATGGAAGGGTTTATTGCAGGGCTGTTTTATTAGGGAATCCCAGTACAACAGTATTAGCTAATCGCATAAATAAACTGCAGACTCAGTAATGTGAAAAATATGATGTACATCCCATGAACATTGTTAACGCTTTTCTTAACATGTAAAGCCTTTATCCTGTTTTAAACAAACCACAAAAGTGATGCACACAAACCCATTAAACTCAAATCAGTGAGTTAAAATCAGCGCTTAGAGTCCAGGTTAGATGCCAATCATCATAATCACCTTTGGGATTGACGAGTGAAAGCTGTCTTATTTATATACCTCTGACAGAGTGTCTCGTCCTCATGCCAAGATTTAAAGAGCTCTCTAGAGTTTTCAGAGAAAAAAAAGTTGTGGAAGTCAAACAAAGGCTTTAAAACGACGCCTGGAAAGAAAAATGATCAACAAATGTTGTTTCAGACGACTGCATATTCACCCACAACTGGTTACTCCAGAAAAATCCGCCCCACTTAAGCTGTTTGATGCAAATAAGTATCTCGAAGAACCAAAAGAATTTCATCCCACAGGCTGCAGGTAACTTTTGCAGCTGTTTGTGCCAAAGAGAAGAATCTACATCCGGAAACAGACTGGACACATATGACATTATGGGTAACGTGCAGAATGCCTGTGTTATCCAAAAGCAACATTAAACCGAGCATGTAGTTTGCCAGTACAAATAAAGGCAAAAAACAGGCCTTTTGGAAGAATGCATTCTGGACAGATAACTCAAAGATAGAGTTGTTCGGCCACAATAACAGTAGACATGTTGGACACAGAGACATTTTTTAGAAGAATGGTGGAAATAATGTGGTTTGGGCTTGCTTTACCTCCTTAGGCCTGCTGATATTGATTCAACTTTAAGTTGTGCTTTTTTTTAAAAGAAAGGAAAAATGATGCGAGGTCATCTTCCAGAAAACTGAAGTAGAAGCTATAAGTGGCTCTTTCAGAAGATCCATAATCTTCAGCACTCCATGGTATTCATCAAGGAATGGCTCAAACAGAAGCGAAGCTATGAAATGGCCGAGTCAAAGCCTTTTGAGACTTTTGAATCCAATTATATTGTTGCAGGAGGATTTGAAAGATGTAGTGAAACACTTTTTATGGAGAAAAAAAACGAGCTTCATTCCAAAAAAACTAAATCTGTTGACATTCTTGTTGAATAAATTATTGTAAAGGTTAATTTTCTTTGTGATTGTGTTCATCTACATCACTTATCACTATGAAAACTTGTCTGACACTTCAGTTCCGTCTTTGATGAAGGTAGAGACCGCTAACTTCAGCTAACATCTGAATATCAGACCCCTGCTACTTTGGTTTGTGCGTTCACACTAATGTAACAACACAGTTCTTACTGTAAACTCATCCACAGTGGTACCATCACTGTACAACTTTTTTTTCCCTTTCTGAATAAGCCTGAGGCATCTTGCCAGTCGAAGCCATTCAAGCAGCATGCTCCTCAAATGTTTCCCTGCTGATATGAAAATCTTCCATCTGCCTCAGAGAGACATTGAGTGTATCTTAAATCTGGTGTTCATGTGGAGCTGTGTTTTTACACATTTAATATACCAAGTTGTTAGCTCTATGTATAGATAGATAGATATCGTTTTTCAATGTCGGTATGAACCTGAGTGATTTTCTGGGTACTTACCGTTGCACACACTTGCAGAGCATCTACTTGCTTTCTAAACGGTCTGTTTTGTGAAGATTTGCTTGTATGACAGTTGTGCACCACAGGAAAAGGATTGTTGTGTTAAAGCTTCCCATTATTTCTCTTCCCCTTCCTCCCTCAAATGCACCCCTGTGACAGCTGTGACTCTGACATTGGTAATATTCATAAATTCATAATTCAGCTGGGAGCGTGGAAATGTCTCAGATGAGACAGGCTTTGTTTGGCTATTTAGTATTCCTCCGCAAATGCGCAACTGGTCCAATTGTGAATTCTAATGAAGATCAGGAGTTTTTATTAATTTATGCTGTGACACGTTACAACAAGGTACACAAAATTTTGTTTTGTACCAGGAACAAATAACAGACGAATGAAGAGCTACCTGTTAGTTAACCATTAGTGATGGGCTTGTAGCCCAATTTCATCAGGAAACTAATGATTAGTTAATTATGAGATATTCAAAAAACATGTGTGTAGCTCATCAGCCATAGCTGGATTGTTGATCCGTCATTAATATTCTTCCCCAATTATTCCTAAACGAGGACTATGCAGTAGATATAGACGAGTTACCAAAGCAAACATTGTAAGATCCTATTAGTGAATCATTATTTCAGGATAGATTCATCTTTATATTTAAATTAATCATACTGATCTATATTTTCATGAAAGTTCTGGGTTAACTCTGAACCAGCCACTGAACAGCAGTCTTTTGGTCACCTTAAATAATGATACACAGCACGAAGTAACGACTGCATAGTCATCAATTACATCATTATCTTAAGTCTACTTGCCGTCATACTGGGTATTGATGACTAAATCTATAAAAGCCTTACTGGTTACTCGTTTTGTACCTTCAAGTGAAGTGAAGCATCATACTGATTAGTTACTCAGCATCTCCTCATTATTTTACCATTACCTATATTTTTGTTCCTTCAAGTACGCAGCTTCGTTGTGCTGTGTATCATTACAGATGGTGAACAAATTACATTAATCAATGCCTAGGTAACCAGCAATAAACAAAAGTCGCTATCATTTTTGTGCTTTTCACTGGCTGGTTCAGAGTTAATCCAGATTTCTGATGGAGAGACAGCTATGATCAATTCAAGTATACTGATTGATAAATAATTTCCTTATGTTTCATTAATATAGTATCTCCCTACCTGTTACAGTATCTCATCTTTATCTGCTGTACAGTCCTCCTTTATGACTGATTAATCAACTATCCTGCTGTTCTTGATAACTTGTTCACTTGTTTTCTTTTGATGAACTGACCATTTACTAATCATTCTTGAATAAATTGGGATGCAAGTTAATCAGTAAGTACTAGTCAACTAGCAGAACTTCCCCATCTTTTCCATGGTATTCAAACAGAATTTTTTGCACCCTACTGTAAAATGTTATCATTTATCCAGTCCCCTTGCATTGGTTGGATTTGGTGAGGGTGGGGTCTCACTTAAGAGTCGTTGACGTAGCCCCGGTTGGTAATGGCATTTAACAGAGATGCAGTCTGTGTAGAAGCATAGAAAAGTGATTTGAGACAAATATCAAGGAAAGGAAAAAGAAGAATGAATTGTCGAGAAGGTTTAAATTGTTGTGCCGCTGCTGTCATGCAACCCAGTGCGCTTCAATCACTGTAGAGCATCAGGAGTGGACACTGCTCATGTACTCTCTCATTCACAGCAGCAGTCAGAAGGCTTTGAGCATCAGGTGAGCATTTCAAACAGTCTCCCCACTTTTCTTCTGTTTTCTTCGGGACTGCACGCTTCACTTTCCCCACAGTAGCAAAAAGGGACGCCCCACGCACAAGAATGACCAGAGGATCCGCGCCCCGACGCGCTCTGGCGCGTACATGTTGGACCGGGGAGTGCGTAAACTAGTATGAAGCGCCATGGCTTGGTGTGACCGCGGGGTTCAAACGCTGCTGGCCACAGCGGGGGCTTTTGCCGCTTTCAGTCTGATGACCATCGCCATCGGCACGGACTACTGGCTCTATTCGCGCGCATACATATGTAATGGCACCAATACCACCACAGACGAGACCCAGTCTCAGCCCAAAACTAAGAAGGGCGATCTAACCCACTCTGGGTTGTGGAGAATCTGCTGTATTGAAGGTAAGCCTGCTCCAAGTCTACTCTCACTTTTTTTGGATCTGAGTCTACACATTGAACCCACTTATATGCGCCTTGCTATGGCACAGTGAAACCAGTACTGCACTGCTTTGTGACATGTAGGAAATAGTTTGTCCGCGTTTCAGAGAAGTCTTTTGTATCCCAGTACGCACAGTCATCAGAGCGCACAAAAGGACGAGCTCCCATCACGCATGCCAAACGTGTCTGTCTGGAGATAGGTTCACAGCTTGAAGATGGTTATAATTATAAAACAGCTTTTAAGTGATATACATAAGATGGAAATACATGTAGATGCCAACAGGTTTGAATTTTAGGAACTGTTCAAAAGAAAAGACGAGGAAGTCCGGCGGAGTGCTCATCTCGAGCCGTCTGCCAACTGTTACATCGTATTGTTCAGACCCACACAATAAATGAAGCTGTTTGCCAAAGAATGCGATGCCATAGCCGGCGCGTCGAGCCCATTCACTTTTACGCCGCTCGCAGCCAGGAAATGAGCGCGCTATTAGTCTACTTTCATTCATGTCTTCATTGTATGTGATGCTGTTGCTTGGCAACATCCCTGAAATTGCTATGGAAACATGCCCAGTGATTTAAAAATAGATGACTCCGAGTTCACGTCATGTCCAAGTAAAAGTAATAACAAGGGTAGATGTATGTATTCGTGACGGGACATCAGGCGAAACATTTTTTTTCTCGCGCGTTTTTGTCTTTTTTTGTCTTTTTTTAAATTTTTTTAAAGTGTTTTGAGTGATTTAAAGGATTTGATGCTTAAATAGGAGGTGCGCTGGAAGTGACGTCTTATTTCAGAGGCAGACAGAAACTCATTGACCAATCTTCCTCCCGACCACCCCTTGACTTCTCGCCTCAGCTATCAATGGGAGAACTGATGTGACTGGATGGATTTGCTGACAGACGTCTTTCATGACAGTGATAGAAACAGAAACTTGCATATCTTAAAATTTCCAAGGCTTTTTCACTGGCCAAATAAATCTAGGGTGCAACAGGATGTAAGGCAAATTTATTTAGCTTTTTATGTGCATGCCAATCAGAGCAGACACAAGTCTTTAATTTCATTATCAATACATAATGTTGATTTCACTGAACTGTAGAAACTTGGGATAATAAGCTTAGACAAGCTTTTCAGATAAATGTGTCTGGTACATGAGGAGGAGGAGGAGGAGGAGCTAATCCTAAACACTGCACATTGTGCTACTGGGAGGGGTGGAGCGGCCATGACAGTGACTGTAATTTCTAGAGCAATGTTGAAACAAAATTAATAACTCATTGTGGAAAATCTACATTGCTTTCTATGTATTTTCCTTTCCTTTGTGTTGGGTTTAAAGTGTGAGCTTTCATGCTTAGACAATTCTCATTTCATTGAAAGAAGTACATTTTTGGGGGTTGTTTTATATTGTCATTGCTTTTGCCCAAAAGCACATTGATATTTTGAACCCCAAGAACAAAATCATACAGTTTGCTTTAACACGAGATAACAGTATTACCTGTGGAGACAATTGTGGTGTAGATCTTGGGCCTTCGCAATGCTTGCTGCTTAATTTGTGGCTTATTCAGCGAGCTTTAAGATTTACAGTTCCTAGACATAATGCCAGAGCCCACATACAGGGAGACTCTACGGCACTGTCTGTGATGAAACGGTGCCGGGCTTGTCCTGTGGTGAAGGTGGACGGATGTGAAGTGTGTTGTGATAAGATAGTTTCACTTCTGTGCCTTTGCCCGAAACTAAAAGCTGCTGCAAGGTGGCTCAGTTGTCATGGAGACTCATTAGTGTGGAGGAGAAAACAAGCAAGGAAGGCACCCCCACACCCCCCACGCACACGCACACACACACACACACACACACACACACACACACACCCTACAGTCATAATGAAAAAACCCACCAGGTTTTTGAGGGGGGTGGCTCTGTTTGTATTGTAGCAAGAGGGGAAAACGTCACCCAGTTTTGCTGAACATATCACAGCAACTACAGTATGTCTCTCAGTGACAACACATCACTGTAAGACACACGGAAGCTGTTTAACACCCCTCAGCCCTCAGTCTCTTCCTGAATAAAGAATGTGTTTAGTGTTTCTGGGCACCATGCTCCTGAGGCTTCACCTCTTCTCTGGCAAGCTGAGTAACAATAAAGAGCAGCCACGAATAATGAAATGAGGCTTCTTATGAACAAGTTCAACTCCTTCATTTATGTTGTCCTTTAGATTTCACAATGGCTCTTTAGATTGTTTTCTGTGAGGTCAGCACTCACTGAGAGCACCGAGCTTCCCTGATTTGCATCAGGGTGACTCAGAGACTGTTGAATTAAGTATTTAACAATCCAATTTGTGGGTTCATATTTACAGTAAGTGTCTCAGCAGGTGGTGGATTGGTGTCACTGGTGAGGCAGCTGTTTTTCTTGAAGGGGTCAGTGGATGTGTGTTGCTGCGATAAAATAATGTAACCAAGAAGCCATGCAGGGGCACTAATTAGCCGGCAGGTCTCAACTTCCACCTCGGTCGCTGCATCCTCCTCCCTTCTGATGTGCACTTTCGATTCTGTTCTGTAAAGGTTTTGCATTCATTCTCCATTCTCACTATTTTTTTCCACGTCCTGGCTTACATTTCTGTTTTCCTACTTTGAAAATTAATGCTCCAGAGCCAGAGCTGGGTTAATCTCCAGGATGCTGAAATGACCAAGTCCTTTTCCCAACATTTCTTACAACAAGTTTCTTAAAGATGAATATTTAATGTTCTACACACTCAGTTTGATTACACAATCAAGAATGCAATATCGGTTAGCTTCAATGTGTTAAATAGCTTTATTTGCATGTAAGTTAATGCCAAGGGATGTTATTTTCGCCCCTAAAAGATACTGTACCTGCACTGCCCAGAACGACTCATTTGTCTTTTTGTCACATGCAACAATGTTGTTTGCTATTTGCAAATGGGTTGACATTTTAGAAAATGTGAGGTATACTGCCAGCAGTTTCATAAATGATTACCTGTGTGTATATCAAACAAATGATTTACCGTGTGTTGATTAGTTAAGCCAAGAGAAGCCAGCAGGGGGATTTAGTTTACTTTGAGCAGAGCCAGGTTACATCTTTACAATCGTGTCCAGTTCTTGAAAGAAGCAAACAGCCTGTTTGGGGGGTAGTTGATGGTTTATACGTCTAATGCTCTAAGTAAGACAGATTAAGCCAAAAAAGTTGATTTTGAGAATTTGTTCGTTATTTTTACAGCAGTCAAACCTTTGTTTAATGGAGACATTATATTTAGTCTGTTCACTGGCCAGCTCCATTGTATTTAGAAAAGGATAAACAAATCTTGTATTTGATGTCTGCAACCGTCTGGAGACTTGTTTTTTTTCATCATTTTTTTAAATGATATTCTGACAAAGTTTGGCACAAGGTGGTGAGCAATGACTCATCCTCTTTGAAGCACTCAGCCTTTGGTGGATGCTCTTTTTGTCACCAACTAATCTGCTGAATGTAGCAACAACAGATTTCTGTTACTTGTATCGTTAATAAACTTTTCTGTCTCTCTTTGACTCCTTCCAACTTTTTTTTGGACCTTGTTGCTGGCAACAAATTCTATTTGTCTAAAAAATATTTTCTAATAACAGTTTGAATACATTCAATTTCCTTTGTCACTTTGTTGAAAATAGGTTTAAATAACTCCGCAAACTATATATTTTAGTTTTTGTTCCATTTTGAATTAAATTAATATAGTTCAAAATTCCAAAATGGGGAAATTGCTGGTAAAAATAAAAGATGGATGAAAAATATAGGTCTTAATAAGAAAATAAAAGCCGAATAAATGAGCCACTACAGACGTATACATCCAAACAATTCTCTCTCAGATTTTAGGTTAAAGTCAATTGTTCATGTGCATCTTTAAGTGACAATATATAAGAGCCTTCCAAACAGATTACATGCAGCGACAGATCTCAGTTTTCTTCCAGCAACTTGGGTACACATGCACGGTCGAACTCAAGCTGTGTTTGAAGAAATTGCAGCCTGGTGACAATTTAATTAACCAACTGTCAGTCATATCCACACTGAATCACTGATGTCTTCGCCAAATTGCTTTTCTCTTATCTTCACTTGGACTGAAAGAAAAAAAAAGAATAACATTGGAGCAGTTTGTGCTGTTTCACAGATGCTTTTATGTGCTGCCTTGGCTTTCCCTGCTACCACAGTAATAAATGAAGGCTTCGCTAAGCCAGTGGCAATTGTGTGTTCACATCTGCATTTAATATCGAGCCCCACTTACAGCTTTATAAAACATAATCATCCAATTTGGTGTAAACCTCAGGGTACTCTCTCTCGTCAGTGTTGACATTCTGCATTTCAGATGTACGAAAAACAAAGGTAAAAGTAAAAGAAGAAAGAGTGCGGCAGCCCTTGTTTGCTGTGAAACTGTTATTTGTAGCATTATCGTCCACTAATCACCCACTGGAGGCCATTACTGTACTTTATGAGACCCCAGAGTGAGCAAGTGATGACATGATGAGACAACGCTATTGGTGGATTCCACAAGGGATGCTCCCTTATTGGCTATGAGCTGAGCTGCGTTATTTCAAAATAATGACGTTTGTATGATCCTCTTGGCAGATGCGCCGCAGCTGTGAGAGATGCCACTTGTACATCATGTATTTGTATGGTTGCATCCTCATGTTTGTGTGTGTGTGTGTTTGTGTTCACAGTCATGTACTCTTGAGTGGTGACAGATTTGTGAAGGGGAAGTGGTGGTACCAGGGAAGTCTCTTATTTAATGGGTATCAAAATACAATGAAAATGTCAAAAGCATCCTTTGAGATTGTCTATGTAAATGAGCTTATTAAAGACTAACAGTTACCATGGAGAAGAGGAGTACATGCTCAGCATGTGGTGTTGAAACAACAGTCAAGCCCAAGGAACCCATTATTTTGCCTGAGATGTGTTGACTGTGTGAGATTAATTCCCAGTTTGTCACAACACTGTCACATTATAACATCCCCTTGATTTCTTGATAAGCGTGTTTTTTGTTCGTCACCTGCGCCTTACACACATTTCTGCAGCTGTCCTCCAAACTTGATTTCCCGATCAACATTTTGTCCTTTAATGCTCATTTTAGCAACCCGATTTCTCGCTCGCTGTTTTGCTGCTTTTCGACACTGACTGACTCCTCTTTAACGGGGCCTCCTATCACTTTTTTCCATCACTATCATTCCTCTGCTCTCTGGGCTTTTGCAGTTTCATTTCCTTGTACCTTCTTCCCATGTTTAATCTCTTCCTCTCTCCTCTTTCCCTCCCAGCTAGTCAATATTCATACTTTTATTTCATTTCATGGGTCCAACTGACAGCCTCCACACAAGCGCGCACACACACAAACTAAACGTAGACATTGAGCGGATAACTGTCACTCATAAATCACGAGCCTCGAGGCACCCACTTTGAATCAAATTTTCAATCAGGTGCAATATTGTCTTATTATCACTTTCTTATGTTTTTCCCCTCTCTAACTCTCTCTGACATATACGCACAAGCTTGTGCAGCTATTCTTATGAGGACATTGCACTGACTTCCATTTGGTGTGGACAGACTAACCCCTAACGTTAACCTCAACCCTAACCTCAGCTCAAATCTTTGTCTTAACCCTAACCAGACCCCAGAAATGACATATTAATCACATTATTATAGCCAGGCTTTGGTCCCCATATGGACCACTGATCCCAACAAGTGTACATGGGCAAAGACACGTCAGCTGTGGCCAGACAGAAGAGACAGAGGAGTCAAAACAGGTTGGAGTAGTGTGGACTGGGCTGGAACAGAAGGTCGAAAATATTGTGTCATAGTTAGTAGTAACGTTTTAAGTTTATTTTTCGGTGCAGTTTTAAAATATCCAAAATCTGTTTGCCATTTCAGTTTAGTAGAAGTTATGTTATAATAACACATATGCGTTTATTAAATCTGCAACAAGTTCTGCAGCATGATTTGGTGTTTGTACAGCAATTAACAGAAAAGCAAAGGTGTCTGTGTTTTTGTTATCTTACCACGGGAACCAGATGTATTTCTTTTTTTTCACAAGGCACAAAGTCTCACATCGATGCTTTAAATAGTCCAAAGCCCTTTTTTTCCGTGACTAGACACAGAATCTTGTGCTCTATTTCCAACAAACTGATTTGACACTAATTAATTTGATGTCCCTCATTAAGCAGCAGACCTAGTTAATGAAAGCAAGCATGTCCTTAAAAGCTGTGCCACAGACAATGATGGCTATGTGGCTCAATTGTAGACACCTAGGAATTGGAGTTGATGGATATCTGTCCATCCTGTATTAATGAGAAGGTTGGTGTTTATATGTTAAGTCAGCTCAAATCCATGTTGCTTGTTAGTGTCACGCCCAGAGACTCTCATTTTTGGTTTTCATGTTTAGGTTATGTTTGTTTTCAGTCCAGGTTTAGTTTTTTGTCATGCTTTAGTTTCCCTTCACTCTGTTCATTAGTTCACTCACGTCACCTGTGTTTTTTCCTCAGCTGCACTCACTCCCCAATCACTCCCAGCCCTCTATTTAGTTTCCTGCCTCCCCTGTCGTTTTGCTGTTGCTGTTGCTGGATCTTTGTTGCTGTTGCTGTTGCTGTTGCTGTTGTTGTTGTATGTTGCTGTTGTTGTTGTTGCATGTTGTTTGTTGCCATCCATGTTCCACGAAACCCGAGAAGCTAAGTATTTATTGTCCAGGTCATATTAAGTCCTTTGTTTTGTTTTTCCCAAGTATCTATCCTGAGTTACGTTTTTTGAATCCGGCTTTGCCGCGCCTTTTGTTTATACTTTGTTTTGTTGTTAATAAATCAACCCCTTTTTTGGAAGTCCGCATCCGTGTCCACCTTTCCATCCACCACATCCTGACAGTTAGAGCATAAGAGATTAAATTGGGGTTGTATTTTTGGAACTGGTAACAGTTCTAGTTGCTTACAGAGATTAAGTTAAGGAAGGTTTTATGCAGATCAGTAACTTCAGGTATGAAGTTCTTCAGAAAAAAAAAACTAAACTGGAAGTTTAGTTTAATAAAGAATATTTTCAGCAGTCAGTCCCATGTCAAATGACTACAGTACTCTGGCTTCTATCAGCATTGTTGGCAACGCAATACCTGAGTGGACACACTAATGTTCACATGCTGCCCTCAGGGCTGCAAGAGTGGGCACAGCTCCCTTAATCTTTACAGAAACACATGTGGAGCTGGAAACTGAAAGCAATAACGTTTGGACAGAAGGATTATTTAATTTTACATATTCGAGATAGAGCTGCCAGCTCTCTCTCAATCCTGCTGTGTGAAGCTAACATCCACGCTATTGTCAAGAATAACAAACTAGAGTGATTATTTCAGAAAGTTTGCAAACCATTTAAATCTGCTAACATTTATAGATGGTTGCTTTAACATCCACGCTGCAGTCCTCTACACGCAATTGTCCACAATATTCATTCCAACTTCTTGTTGAGATTTCCAAAACAGGCAGAAAATGAGAATGTTTTCTGACATTTGAATACAGAAGCAAATCCTTTGAAAGACTTACAACGAGTTGTCAAGCATTGCTGCTTTGTACTCGTTTCTGGTGACATGTATGTTGCTTTCCAGCTCACTCCTCTATATGGTAGAAACATCCAAACACTTGTGGTTCATATATCAACTCAAATATTGTTATATTGTCATTATCTCCAGTATCTCCAGTTGTGGAAAAAGTTTCTTCAGTGGACAATCTCTAGCTTTGAAGTAGATTTTAATGAAGGGCTGCTTTGAGGGCCTGAAGATCATGACGGCTTGATCCGGTTATCCCCACAGTGTGTGGAGTTCTCTGGATTTCCAGAAACATTTATTAATGCAATGCACGGTGGTAGACGTAAACCCCATTTACAAAGTATATTTTTGGCCTCACACAATCTGTCTTTTGTTAACCACTTATTGCTGGCATTAAATTCAAAATAAGTAGAATCTCTTCTACAAAATTCAAAAAGAAAAAACTCTATTTTTGCAATATTGTCTGGTAAAAAAGCAGGGTTTAAATAATTTGCAATTGAACAGATTCTCTTTTCATTTGCATTTTCACAGCATCCCAACTTTTCTAAAACATGACTTTAAATTGCAATTGGAGATTTATTTTTGTTGTTGTTCTTGATCGGTTTATTTTAGAACAATGTTATGCATAGCTGCAGACTGCACGAACAGGTTTCCACCTCTGTTTAATTAAAAAGTTTGCCAGATAAACCATCATCAAATTAGCTCACTATACACAGCAGTTCAAATCTGACGGGAAGTCACATAGCGGTTGGGCTATTTGTCTGTGTCAAGTCAGATTATAAAATCAGCTGAATAATAAGAATTATTGATTAGATGAGAGCAGTGCGTTCCAGATTGCTGATTCAAAGGCTTATTAGTAGCTATTGTATTACAGTGGTCATGCTATATAAGCACAAAAATATGTCCTTAGTTTTTGTTTCTGCTATGTGATCAAGATTTGGATACATAATCTCTAAAATAATGTAATCTATATATAATCGTATAAGCTAGTGGATCCGGGTGGGCACAGCAATCTTAATCACACCACAGCATAGTACTGCCAGTTTTCCTGTTGAAAGTGTGCACTTAGCTGTGATCTTTAGTTTGAAGGATTCATGGCTGGTTCAGCAAGCTTTTAAGTTTAGTTCAAAGATTAAAGTCTTGCAATAAAGCTCTTATCAGAAAAGGGGCGAACGCTCTGACAAGGTTCTTATAACAAACAACAAGGTCTGTGTTAAAAAGAACACACGCCCGACCGTTGACTAAATAAATCACAATCAAGGACATATAAAGTCTGTGTTTCCCTTTTATTTCCTGATGCTCCTTTTCCACTGCTCAGTTAAGCCATATAAAATAATCTCTGATATGACTTTCCATTCCATCTTTTTTTTTATCTCATACAAGAGCTCAGGAGCGTCTTTTTCAAGAGAAAGCAGTTTAGCAAAAACACAGGTCCTTAGAGAGAGGCAAGAGTGTATCTGACTTCAGCACCCACCCATCCATCAGACACCTCTAACCAAACAAAGATAAATGTATGCAAATAGTGCCTTTTTGTTCCCAGTTTCCATCATTAAAATGGAAACTCTTTCTGGTTCTTTTGCGCCACAGGCATCAATCAAGGCAGCTGTTATAGGATCAACCATTTCCCCGATGACAACGACTACGACACAGACAGCTCTGAATATCTGCTACGTAAGTTTTGCCCACTCATCTTTCTCATCTGGAATCGTTGACATTTTGAGTTCTTCAAGGGAAAACTCATGTCTGAAGACATATTCTGTCTGAATATTACACCGCCAAGAAAGCATTCTACAGACAATACTCTGCACACAGAGACTGATGTATAATGCAGAACAGAACAACCTTATGCGAATGCAGAAGGTACCAGCTTTATAATGTGATGGCATTTAGTGAGACGCTTTAAATGAACTATGATTGAACCTCATGGTATCTAGTTTTTTACTCGTATCTTTTTGGATATCTGTGGTTCGTCACAATGCTCAGTAAAAGCAGCTGCATGTTTGTATAATATTAACATGCAACAATTTGGATTTCTCATTTTAATTCTGTTTTTCTGACCTGCTAATCAGTTCGTGTTAACCTAACAAAAGAGAGCGTGACGTTGTGCATTTCCACATTAGAAAAATAGTGTGAAAACTGTTTGCAGCACAGTTATTCATGCATAATTGCATATTTGTCTCTCAGTTTAATTTTCATTGTTCATGTCTGGGTTGTAGCTTGATAATTGTTTTTTGTTCAAAGATTAGGAAAAAAACGAATGATTGACATTAGTATGTTTTATGCTGGTTGGACTTTACCATTAGTGCCCGGGGGACTTTCTAGCAATCCAGACTCATTATGAATCCCTATACATGGCACATCTGACCATGCATTTGTCGTTCATTATTGAAAAACTGAGAATATATGTTGTTTGTATCCACACAAAACCTTCTGGGTCAGCTGAGGGTAGGCGCACTCAAATACATCAGCAACTTCTCCACTGCCCTTACCCACCAGAACACAATCTTACCTGGATTCTTGATCTTCTTTTTACACTTTAAGCACAGAACTAAGTCATAAAACTAATGAACAATCAAACCAAATGATGCAAACCAAATAACTAAAAGATGTATTGAAAAAACGAATTGTGTCATGCTCTCAAGGAAATAAAACGTCGGGTGAAATTTACTTTTTATTTTTCCCTCTCTAGCTACAATGTAGATCTACAACAAGCATTCAATTAGTGAGGGAGCCCTCTTTTAAAGCACAGCTGATTCAGTGTCTGGCTCATATACGATAGGGAACAAGCGGATTTATCAGACTTTGGATAAAGTCCAAGCTCAGTCCATTAGCTGGACTAAATGAAAGGGGAGCTTAATGAAAGACTTCACAGCTGAATAAGCTCATCCACCCTTGGATGAAGTAAAATGACAGAGTGACTCATTTTTATGGGAGTTGATGGTCAGTGAGAGCTCTTGTTCCAACCCACAGCTGATTAGCAAAGCTTTGTCACAACAAGGCCCTAAAAAATAAATGATAATGGAGTTCTCAAAAAAATGGTTGGAAAAAGAAGTGAAAAAGCGGTGGAACTGAATAGATGAGGTTTCGAAAGGTTAATGACAATTTTTACTTTTATTTTCAAAAACTGTGCTGCCTATTTAATGCACAAACTCTGAAGTACTGAATGACACATTGTTTTTTTGTCATTAAAGTTTTTTTATTTCGCTTTTATAAAAAAACAACAAACAAACATTCAATAACAAAAACACATATATCGTCTGATTGACACATTGTTCCGTTAATTTTAAAATACATATTTTACTAGGCAGACTGTTCATTGTATAATCAAATAATGACTAATGTGTGTTAAAAGAAGGCCGAATGAGTCCCCCTCCACTGTTTCCATAGGAATAGTTCGTGCCTCCAGCATGTTCCCCATCCTCAGCACCGTCCTATTGATGCTCGGCGGATTGTGTGTTGGTGTGGGCCGAGTGTACAACAAGACAAACAACGTCCTCCTCAGTGCAGGGATCCTCTTTGTAGCTGCAGGTGAGATGGATGACACATGCTCTGTCAGTGCTGCTCCCAGCGAGGAGCAATCATGTGGGCAGGGATTTAGAATGAAGAAAGGCAGCTTGATGTGGCACATGTGGTTTACTTTGTACTCAATCAATGGCGCAATCATGAAGACAAACGTAATTCTGCCTTGAAGAAGGTCAGGACCTAAATTCCCATACCTCACACACAAGCGATGGAGACATGTAATTTTGGGCATCAAACATGATAAAAGGCCTGTAATCATTGGCTGATGAACAGCTTTATTTGATCACTCTTAAGAGAAAATTCACAGGTGGGTCTCTCCTCTCTTTAAAAAAAATGTTGTCCTCTCTTTCCATTGAATCCTCTTCTTGCATATTCATCCTTGTTTGTTGTTTCCCCCCTTTCTTGTTTATTAGGTCTGAGCAACATTATAGGCATCATTGTCTACATCTCCAGCAATACAGGAGACCCGAATGATAAACGTGATGATGACAAGAAGTACACTTACTCCTATGGCTGGTCCTTCTACTTTGGTGCCCTCTCCTTTATCGTAGCTGAAACTGTGGCTGTCCTTTCCATCAACATCTACATCGAGAAGAACAAGGAAGTTCGCTGGAAGGCACGGCGTGAATTTATTCGTTCACTCTCTACTTCTTCCCCGTACTCGAGGATACCAAGCTTCCGATACCGTCGGCGGACATCGCATGCCAGCTCTCATTCCACAGAGGCCTCCAGGGAGAACTCGCCAGTTGTCGGTCTTAAGGGGGCGCCATCTTCTAGTGGGCCCCTGGATGAGCTATCCATGTATGCCCTGGCAAGGGACAGTGTGACGGAGAACACGTACAGCCCTGAGCATGAGGTGGCTGGTGAGTTCCTGCAAGTCCATAACTGTTTCCCAAACGATTTAAAGGACGGGGTGAATCGCAGGACAACACCCGTGTGAGCAGTGCTGGTCTCACCTGAAGGAGGAATAGCAAAAATGTATGTAAAATCAGTGGCCTGACCTGCTGGAAAACCTGTGACTGCCATGTTAGAGTTTGCCAATTTTGAAAGGACAACAATGAGACAAGTGGACCGTCAGCTGGACAGAAATAAGCCAATTAACACAACTTGTGTAAATTATCTTCTTTTAGAGGTCATTAAAGCAGAAGAAACTGATAATTTTCTGCGCCGTATCCAATCCAAAAGTAGTGTTAGCTTTCATCTCAGCAGAAATGAGCAGTATGTTACAGTTCTCATCTGTGTGATGTTCCCTACATTCTTCAGATTAAGGCATTGAGGTGTGCCAATCAGTATTATTCTACCTGTAAATCCAACAACAAGGTGCTAAGTGACATATACTCTTCAACCTGAAAAGTGTTCCATTTGTGTGTGAAGTTGAGGTGTGAACATTTCTCCAAAGCTTGTAGTCTGTCCTCATATTTGGTTTCATCTTATATTCTAATCATAGGTTTACAAAAGTCAGTGTCTATTCAAAACAATATACTTGCCGAGTTGTAACGTATTGAATGTTTAGTATTTAATCAGATTGTACCTGTTGATAATTAGTTTGTCCCATCCATACAAAAGGGTTTCATCTCTGTGCAGACTCTTCATTAATCCCATTTCTCTCTGACATTTGTCAGAATGGAACAAGATGTCCCTTTCTGTCAGTGAAAAACCTCTTTTCAGTGGTCTCCTTTTATTCACTTCTATGACAGTCTACCATCCATTCATCACATACTCTGATGGATGTATCTTTGTGCATGTGCCAATCACAAAAGAAGAGCAGCAAAGGGGGGGTGCCCAGAATAGTGATGATGACATAGGTCAGGACTTCCTATTGCTCTGAATGGAATCTCTGCATCAAGTGTTTCAAGAATAAAGATCACAGCCAGGCGGGGAATTCATATCTGTCTATCACACAGCCTGTGAGTCCATCTGGCAGCCCCCCACCCAACACACACACCTCCCCTTTGTCAAACAGAGGCCTCAGACAGAAGCAGAGGGAGCTGTTTGGAGCTGCGTCTCCAAAGGATTTGGCTTTTAATACAAGACGTGCGTGTGAGCTGCTGCCCTGCACATCCATCACTGCTCTGTCTGTCCGTTCCCTCAGGAAATACGTAGTTGTGGCGGTTTTGAACACTCTTGTGTTCCTCTCCATATTTTGTGGCCATGACAGGAAACAGACCAATGACAATGGTAATCTTGGTGAAAAATTATTTGAGGCAAAACAAATTGCCATTACTCTTTTAAGTAAGTGCTGTGAGAGTTTTTATTTTAGTTGGCTCTAAGAACCACCAGATGTGGGCTTCTTTAGGGGTGGTCTCCTTCAAGCACAGAATAGAATTAGTGTGTTCAGTATTCCGTTGGATAACACTTCTTATATCCACCTGAGCAGATATAAAAGAAAGCCATCAGTGTAGGTATTTCACTTTTATATTACAGTGTGCAAAAAAAAGAATGTAATGTTTGTAATGTAAAGCTGTAAATACAAGTTCAATAAAAAAGAAAAAAAAATGAATGTTAAAAGACACAAAGAGAGAATTCAAAGCATTATTTTACGGAGGATCTACTCAAAGGTAATGTCTTCATATGTTGGGTAATGGTCATGTGAATCAATTTACCATTTTTATATTCAGGTAAACCTGGTTTTGCTGTTATTAGTAAGTGAATCTGTTGAATATTCTGTTTTGTAAGGTGCAGTACAATAAGTACCAATATGTTTAGGGAAAGCGGCGAAATATTTTCTGTTCCATATATGAATATCAGCTGTACATTACTGTGTGTGCTTATATTGATTTATGGCTTTCTATATATCAAAGCACCTTCTCTGTTTTCATAAAAAAAAGCTAACTAAAGATTTCCGTCTGAATGGTTGGAAGGATAAATAATAACTGGATGAGTTGCAGACTATGGGGAAGTGGAATAAACTGATTCTCTTTTATAGTATCAGAAAGTCCTTCAACATGCTTGAGAATGTTCGGCACCAATCTCATCACTATTGTAAAGGTATTTTCAGTGCCTTTGCTCTTTTTATGACCTAATGTATTTCTTGCTTTCATTGTTCTGATGAAAAAAATATTTCTAAGCTACATACTACCCCCAAACATACTGTACAGAGACAAATAAACAAAATCAGGGTCATATTGTTTGTGCTTTGGTGATGATTTCTTGGTAAACGTAAAAGAGTAATGGATTAGGGCCAACCAAAGGTACTACAATTCGTACATGAAGGTGTGTGCATATGTTTGACATTTTTCTCATGGCACTTAAAAGAAAAATTGTAATTTCACTTGACATTAGATTTGTAAACCTCACAGAAGTGCGAGAAGTAATATCCTCTGGAGACTATGGAGAACTATTTAGCAGGCCAAGTACAGTGTTCCTGAAGTGCAAAACACAATAACATTAGACAAAAAAACAAAAGACAAAAACCAAATGGTTATTTAATTAAACAACACATCTTAAAACAAACTGACAAATGTTTATCCTTTATTTGTTAATTTATTTTTTGGTTTGTTGTACTTTTGAAATTATATCAATAATATCTGAGATGCTTCCTTTTTAATTGCTTTGGTTTCTCTTTAGATTTTTAAAAAATATATGAATTTTGTCAAATTTTGTCAAATTTTGTGTTCTGAACCGTTGTTGTGTTTTATGATCATCTTTGCACTTTGTCTGGTGCTGTTGTGCACTGCACCTCAGGGACACCATAAAAGCACCATGCCTGCATCAGGAACACTGTGCTGGACTTCATAGATACACTGACACTGCCATTCCAAGTGTTGGTGTACTTTTGTACAGCTACAACTGTGTAGGAAATGTACAAGATTCACATGACATAATTACGGCCATTTGCAATCATCTCAGTGGTGCTTGCTTTTCACTGAAGACCTTTGATTGCAGCTACGTCTGTGGCTGACCTTTACCGAGCCTTGAATGCCTCTTAAATTGCTGAATCGCTGTCAATCTCCGATTGAGCCACTACAGAGTTAGAGTTTTCACATTACTTGTCAAAATAATAAAAAGATAAATCAGTCGGCATAAAACTAATGATTAGACTCTAAGATCAAAATGTTAAAACGCAGCCACTTTCACACAAAGAGATTCCAACTGACGAAATGAGACAACTTTTAATCCCGACGGTCACTCAGCCGATTCAGTCGGTGAGCAAAACAAACCTCTTTTCTCAGTGTGGCTGAAACAAGCTTCACAATATCGAATCTTTAACTGCATCGTGTACCATGTATCACATATCTGCATCCATGAAAAATAAAAGCTACCCTGTTAAGAGTAATCATTTCATTTTCAGAAACAAGGAAAGAGGGCTGTTGATATAACCTGGGAAATTATATTTTGATAGAAGCACCTGATGTTGCAGGATGAATGCTACATTAGCTCCTTGTAATTTTTACCTAATTTCATTTTTCAATCTGTGCTCATTAACTCACAGCTCACAGTCCCACATCACCTCTTTTTCACGTAGATCGATTGCAAATGAGTTGATTAAAACAGGTCAAACGAGCGAGGACGGCACCGCTCAGGTGAACATGCATTACAACTGATCTGGTGGTTTTAGAGACGAACATTAACATCATCCTCATAGAAATGGCCTTGGGGCATGGGTAATCTAATTTAGCTTGAGTAATGTTGCTTGTCATTAACAAGTGAACACAGTTGGGTCCCTCTTAAGGCTTTGCAATCTAGCCTGCTATGGGTAAAATTAGCCACTAATTAAGGTTGTTTTTCATTCTGGAATAAAGATTCTGACAAGAAGCTGGCAGCCATAATTGAAGTAAATCACTGCTGGGTTTAGAAATGTCGGTCCCGATTTCTGTGCTGTCAAGTATGTTTCTGTCGTTGGTATTGTACAGACCTGGAACTGAAATCTTGCCAGTAACACTCTTGGTAAGGCAACCTGTTGAGTAGCTGTCACAAGTGGATCAGATATCCCTTCTTGCCAGATGTTGTTGTCTGTATTCAGTGCTTTTCCACCTCAGTCGTTGACACTTGGTGATTCTTTCAGTATGACACACTGTATCGTGGGTGGTGTGTCACCACTTTCGTCCACACTGCTGTCTTTTACTTAGAGACTCTGCAGCTGTGGGGTGTTTGGTCTCTCCACAGTTACCAAGGGACCATGAGCAAATGGCACAGGTCAGGAGGTCGCCCAGGGAGACGAGCAGTGCCAAAACACACTATTATTATATACTTATAGACAAACGGTTGCTCTCACAGCCTCAGAGAGGGACTGGTCCTCTGGGAGAAAAGGCAGCTTTGCTGCAAATGTATCCAGGTGGAAAGTGATAATGAACACAAATGTTTCTCATCTCCTCTCAAACTCCCTGCTGAGGGTTTTTTTCTTTCAAGTTCTTTCAAGATAAATCTTTGAGTATCATAGAACAGTTAGTTGCAGGTGGTTTTTATACCAATCACTTTAGTTCTCATACATCGCAGTGATTTCCTGACAAGACATCAGACTAGCACTGGTGGTTCTGTTCTGCTCAGTCTTTTTTCCACTCAAAGACATCAACAATGTATTTTAGGAAACACAGTTTTACCCACATTCTATCTTGCATCCTCTTAGAAGGATTTACCTTTTGCTTTAAGTGGCGTACCATTTAATGCGTTAACATCTCAGAGCTGCGTGAGTGTTATCAGGGCTGAAAATGGGCCAGAGTCCTGTTTAAAGTGGGGCACATTGGTTTATAAAAAGCTTGTCCATTTACTGAGGCATTTCATAGGGAAAAGGTTGATTGCGCCTTTGAGATGTTTCTAGCTTTAGAAATGCATCACATCCTTTGGTTATCTCATTCTTTTGGTAAAGATATATACACAAATAAGAAAAAAGATCAAACATTTTTGCACCAAATCTGATTGGTGTTCAGATGTTGATTTTTAAAAGAAGAAAGCTGAGAATTGAACAATCACATGCTGTACACAGCCACCTGTAAGAGTTAACAGGAGGTTTTGTGTTGAAAGCTTAAATTAAGTCACTATATGTTGAGATTTTTATGCAAAGACAATTTCTTAAACTTACTGTAAAAAAATTCTAATATTGCTTTCAAGCAACTCAGGCTAAATGGTGTAAACAGAAAAATAACCTTCACATTTTAGAGGTTCGATGATAAAGACATTTTTCTGTCTTCCCTTATCTGGATCAGCTATCGGCATCAGGTGGGACCCTTGTCTTAAAACTTGATAGCTGATTGGCTGAGTAAGTAGATCAGCTCAGTCAGACGACAACTAATACAGGAAATCTTCCCTCCAGGAGTCCCCTGGCACACCTCGCCAGAGACAGTTGAGCTGGTAACGGTTTGGACTGAATAAGAGAGAGATGTCACAGAATAAAAGGTTCCATAAAAATTGGGATTGATCGGTAATTAAAATAACAGCGTGGTGTCAAATTGTTTTTGATCGTAGCATCTTTGATGTTGTAAGTAGAACTGCAGAAGGGGAGCACTCACAATCAATAGGCTCTACCAAAACTTTAAGTCAAAGTGTCCAATCTTGGCAAAATTGTCACACCGACCGAGCAATTAGTGTAGAAAATGTAAGGACATTTAGGTACAGTTTTTTCACATCGCTGAATGGCCTCAGCGCTCCAAAGACAAGCAGGGAGGGAGAGGAAGAGAGGAGTGAGGTAGAAACTAGGGCACTGTTATCTGGCCCCTTTTTACCAACCACCAGGCACAAGGCAGAGAAAGAAAGAGCCTTGGAGAGCTGGAGAGAGGAGAGGACATCAGCGGTGTCGTGAAGACGAGGAAACATCTGGAGTCAACATCTAACGTCAAGGACCTGAAGACAAACTACAACAGAAGCAACTTTGGCAACAGCCTTTGGGGTCGCACACGCTGTTGACACACAGCTACACTCTACACTAGAATTGCACTTGCTCGTGTCGCGCATACACACACACGTGCAAATACGGGCACGTGCATGCACGTACACATCCACAGCTTAGGACACACACACATCAGGCAGCAACATGTTTGAAGAGCAGGCGACCAAGGTCAAGATCACGTCCGTGGTGATCGTCGTTGGCATGTCGGCCATGCTGGCAGCGGTGGTGACCGACCACTGGGCTGTCCTCAGCCCACGGGTGGAGAAGCTCAACGCCACCTGCGAGGCCGCCCACTTTGGCCTCTGGAGGCTCTGCAAGAAGAGCATCTTCATAGTGGAGGAGGACCCTCAGGGCAAAGGATGCGGCCCCATCAGTCTACCAGGAGGTATGGAGCCTCTTGATCCTACAGCTGGCGAAGGAAAACCTGTTGTAAGATGAAAATTTGTTCTCAAAATTAAGTTTCATGCCAAGATGTTGGCTCACCTCTGCATGCTGATGGAGTTTAAATCTTTTGGCCAAACGACTGTACTTATCAAGAGAATTTGTGTTGTAGGTGATTTACAGTTTTTCTGGTTGTATCATCAGGGATGGTTTTCCTTTTCTTTTGCCACTTTTACTGGAACCAGTAAAAACTGATAAACACCATAGTTCTGATTATGAATCTTTAGAAACAGGCGGATGAAATCCTTAATCTTTTAAATGTCCTCATTAAGAAGAGAATTACAGCATTGTTATCCTTGCAGTTCTTGTGTAACAGAACTACTTTAAGGGTAACAAACCAAAAAAAGTGGCAGAGGTGGTTTAGTCAGGTTTTTATTAAATAAAGTGAAATCTTTTTAATTCTAGAGCAACAAATATCCAAATTTCTGTACTTTAACATCTAAAAATATTTGACAGGACTGTGTCAGTGGAGGGACAGAAGTCATAGAATGTTTTTAGTCTGAGGCTTAAGTGACAGTGCGACTGTGCAACAATGTCGGCGAGCCTTTTGCCATCTGTGTGTCTGTCCCTTCCTCCATTTTCTCCCCTCACACACGGCACATGCCGGCACATATGTTGGTGTGTGTTTGGACTAAATGCTTCACAGCTCTATGGCCAGCCTCTGAACTGTCATTATCTTCTACAGAGGAAGCCACTGAACACACTGCGCATTAAGCACACTAGAGTAGCTGAAGTCAAGTGTGTAATGGAGGAATGTTGCTCTTACACCGCACAGTTAACCAAAACACAAATGTCCTCTATCTGTCAGATGAAAGCGTGTCTTCGATCATTTGTTTGCATAAAGTCTGAATCTGTATGTGCCCAAATGTAGGATCATAGGAGGATTTTAAACTTCCACAACAGGAGAGCTGCTTTACACGTTACATCAAAGCTAGTTTGCAACTGGCTATTATCAAGCCAGGGGCAATAAAGACTTCCACATTGCACTGGTAAGCCTTGTTTTTGTAAAAAAAAAATAATAATTGTGAAACTGTGGAAACTCACTTAATTAAGATTAAGAGAGGAAAGTAGAGGCTGATCCTTTCAAGTATAAAGTTAATCTTTAGGTTAATTTTAAATTTTTAAACAGTAAGTTTTGCAAAAGGAAAGTCAAAATCATTAGATCTTGCATTCTAAAGGCACTTTCTTTTTAAATAGCCATGTAGCTTTAATTACAAGCTCTCTCTCTGAGCAAATCCAGCCCTTGGGTAAACCAGGTCTCCTGGCCGCCTGGCTGTATGTGCGTGCCTTGCAGCCTAACAGAGAGATTTCATTGTCATTGACTTTGCCTCCGGCTCCTGCACCTCAGGATCAGTGCAGGCTTTAATGAAGTGTGGCTTCCTGCTCCAGCACATGAGTTAGAGTACACCTGGGAGACTTGGGAGGAATGACAGTGAATGGGGGAAGAGAGCAGAAAGGTGCATGTGGGCAGGAATGCATGTGGGAGATGTGGAGCACTTGTGGAGAGTCGAAAGATTCAGGGAGAACAGGTCTTTCAGTCAGAAGACTCTGTGTAATGTTTCTTGTATCATGAATAAGACAGAATAGACATAGAGGCAAATGAATAGGAAGTGTGACAGCTACCTGTCATAAGAATGGGAGCAAAGATACGATTTCTTCTTTTTATATTTTCTCTGGACAGGTTGGTAACCTGTGGAATGTATGAAGAAAAGGCTGCAGCTGTCAGACACACAATTGCAGCTCAGCAAAGGAAATAGTCCTGTGAGCACTTTCCTGGAATTTCAATGTATTTCGGTAGAAAATTGGGTGATGTATTCCTAATACAAGCTATTATGTTTATTGTAGTGATTTAACACACACACAGGGATTGGTGCCTCGACTGTTCTGAAGACAGGATGTGTCCTCTTCCCATTTTACACCAGCTGTATACCCCTTTGGTGTGAAGAGATGAAGATTTTTGGCTGGTTAGCTTAGTAATAAAGATATGGGTGACGCTGTGAGATGCTAAGCACCCTACCTGTTAGAACCTTTTTCCTTTTTCTTTCTGCAAATTCCAGTAAAAGTGACATTCAGTCAATGTGGTCCCACTGATTGAAAATCAATCCATTTTTAACCATATTTGAATGTCTTCTCATCTTTTGCGTGGTTGTTCCTCAAAAGTATTTCCAGGAAATACAATATCTAACCCCATTCAAGATTCAACTGCCTGTGTCACAATCTGAAACAGGCAGGATTAAATTTAAGACTTTTTTTGGTGTTTTATTCTAAGAAGTTACTTCCCCTGCATGTCACTGTTAGATTTGATGCCTCACTTTGTATGCTTTCCTGTTTGTGTAATTGCTTTTCCTGCCGTGATTAGTTTCACCTGTTACTTGATATCCTTTGTATAATTAGTCTGTGTGCTTCCTACACAGCTCGTCAGGTCGTTTGTCTTTGTTTGTTCATGCTAAGTTTGTTCCTCTGCTTCCTACCTGGACCAGTTTTCCTTATGCCTCACAGTCTCACAATAACATTTAAAAAGGTAAAATATTAAAATCCTTTTATCCATGGACATGATTTTTTTTTTTATGTCTCCCGGGACAATTTTCAGAGTAATGTATTTTATTTTCCTTCACACCATCTTCGTCTTTTGCAGTTGGGGTGAGACTTCTCACCCAACAAGCCAGGTGGACATTTTCTAACATGTGCCAAGAGTTGTGTGAGATTCTGTTTTCACACCTAATTTCCACATACCTCTGTCTACGTATGGAAAGCACCGCACACTCCATTCGTTCCTCTGAGAATATCTGTGATCTCCCATATGTCTCCTTCTTTTTTTTTTATGGTCTGAATTTGCCTGGAGGTTGTTTACTGGCTGTGTTTTTGAATTTCTAAGAGACTGCACCATGTGCCAGGAAGTTGAACAAATAAACTTGCAAACAAGCTAACATACTACTCGCTTGACTGTGTAGACAATCAAACTATTAAGAAACTCTTGATTTTCAACAGATAATTGAAAAGGTATTACACAGATGGGTAGCCAGTTATAAAACATAGAGATTGTATAAACAGTCTGTCGAACATGGCTACAAACGTGACAGGCAACATCCTCACTTGTTTTTTTTCCCATGCATAAAAATTGCTGTATTGGTGCAATACTCTATGGGCATATAAACATATGACTAGACAAAAAAGATGGCCTCCAGTTTGTGGCTGAAGTGGTTTCCATCCATTTACAACAAAGTGCATTCTCTTAGGCACAGCACTAGGCGGCAAACTGTGTATATTATGATCTTTCTAATCTGTGTGATGCCTAAACCTTACAAAATGGTGAGTGAAGACAAAAGAAAGGTACAATAAATCGTATTATAAAAGGATCAGATGAATTGTAAATTGGATGACATTCAGGTGTGTAACTCCACCGCCACATCCTTGAGCTTCAAAATACAGACTTTCTTTCGTAATAGTTACACGGAATTATACGAGACTGAACTGCTGTATGTAATAACTACGTCTAACTTAATTACACACAGACCCCAAAACTGAAATGCAGAGCCTGGGGCGCAAGCGGGTGACTGCTCTCAGAAAGTGAGGCATGCTCTTATCCACCAGCTAGATAAATGTATCTAAAAGCTGGAAGCTTTTGGGTAACTCTGAAGGTCAGGAGAGAATAGCAGACACTACCTGCCAACCACAATTTGCTTGATACTGCCTGATAGAGTGTTGTTGGAAGCTGAATGAATAAAGAAGATCAGATCACACACTTTATTTGTGATTTCTCGTGTCCAGTACAGTTGTACTTGTCTGTTTAATTTAAGGTGGCAGTGTTTGAAAGGCAGGCATCCACAGGAATAAACACCAATTGACATGGTATACACAGAGGGGCTATTTTGATTGTTCACATAGATTTGTCTATACCTGAAATAGGTTAACTGTACCTCATCTGGTGTAGCTGGCAAGTTAATGTCATTTTCTACAAATTTTAGATTCATTAGATCATGCAGCAAAACACAGATGTCAAATATGAAAACTACACTCATGAGTGATATTTTTATCGCAGGATGCAAGGGCCTGTGGGGCTCTGTAGGGACAGAGCTTTAATAGGGTGTCTGAAACTAGAGCTGAACAGGATGGCTTATTAACCAGCACCACCACGCTACAGTTACTTTATCCGCTTCCCAATGTAATATGTTAAAAAATGTATTTCGTAAAAAAGTAACAGAGTTATGGTGAGAGCACTATAACGGATTACATCCTTGATGAACCATATCCCCGAGTTAGCAACAGTGATTGGACTAAATAACACAAATTAGCATTTTCTGAAACAAGGCAGGGAGTTCATTGTCAAGAGGAGAGTACAAAAACACCTTTTCATATCTCACTGTGAGACTGCTTTTGCGATGGGGGTGTACATCAACAGCAGCAAATCAGTAAACCCAAAAGACTTTTGAAATTTGCTTCCCACAAATGACGCATGACAGCTTGAGTGCTGTAAAAAATCAAACCAACCCTTTATGGATCACATCATGCACGGCTGGGAAATAAAGAGCATAAATGAAGCTTTTGCGTGCATGTGCGTGCTCCAACACATAAGTGCACGAAGAGGCGAGGGACAGTAGTTTATTATCGAGATGTTTTAGAGCTTCCAAGTGGTTAAGCATCATGTTTTCCAGAGTGCAGTAGAAAGAAATTACCCCCCAGAGCACCTCCTCACATGTAATATCTTCCTCTTTTGTTTTTTTCAGTAGCACAATGCCTTGGTGATGCCCCCAATTCATGCACTCAAAAGCAATGATCTCACCTTGAACCACCTCTTTCACTTTCTCGTCACCCAGTTATTTTCCTTATTAGTGTACCGGATTCCTGTAGGGAGCCAAAAAATTGTGGAAGTGAGACGGTTGAAATGGCCACGGATGAAACAACTTACAGCTTCAGAATCTGATTGACTCACTTAAAAGTGTGACTAAACAATACTCATGAAACAATATATGTATTCAAGAGAACGGCTGCACTTCCAGAATGAGATGTCCATATGACGATCACGTTCAAATCTTACTGTTTTGTCATAACAAAGACAAAGACATGCGTGCATGCAGGATCTTGTGGGAAGCGAGGTCTCCCCTGTGCTGTTGTGTCCTAGTTATCAGAGCTCCTGGTGGAATAGCCATTCAAATACCGCCACCATGCATCTCATTCACACTGACCCTGAACTAGTTGGTCATGCTGTGCGGCTAGAAAAAGAACCCTCTCACGCACATTAACCTAAAAAAAAAAGCTATATTCTGTGACAGTCCTCTAGATGAAACAACAACGTGCAAGGCTAAGGAAAACCAAAAGAATATTGACATAAAAGGAAAAGTTGAGTTGAAAGAGAGGAAGAGAAATAGTGACTGGTGAAGAGTAGAGAGTCAGGAAAATGGTCAATTAGGAGCTGCACATCAAAGAGAGAGGCCAGCAGTTTAATAGGAAGAGGTGAAACTAAAATGACAGGCAATACTTCGCTCTAATCACCCTCCCCCTGGAACTAAATCTCCCCATTAGCCTGACTGCAAGGTCGATGATACGCACCCAGATGTTCTCCTCCTCAGTGGTCATTCGCTATTTGGAGTCATGATCATGATCGTACGCTTTATCATAAAATTTGAGTTTTTATCGTGTCGAAATGCTGAGGAAAAAAAGAAGAAATAAGAAATGACAAAAGTAAACAGTAAACTCAACCAATACAATATAAAACCTTTGGACAATACTGTAAAAGTGATGAAAACACAGCAAAATGTTCAAATCTTTTGGATAAATCAGCACTGGTGCATCTGCCCTCCTTATCTTCTGTATGTTTTAAAATCAAATCAAATCAAATCAAAAATACTTTATTTATCCCAGAGGGAAATTAAATGTTGATGTAGCTCAATTAAATCAAGGAGTTATTATAGATGCGGATGGCTGTGGGCAGGAATGATTTCCTGTAGCGGTCCGTTTTGCATCCAAACTGAAGAAGCCTTTGACTGAAGAGACTCTGTTTTCCGATAACAGTCTCACGGAGAGGATGTTCAGGGTTGTCCATAATTCTCTTGATTTTATGCAAAATCCTTCTTTGCATTATTGTCTCCAGAGGTTCCACAGTCATCCCCAGAACAGAACCAGCCCTCTTTATCAGGTTGTTGAATCTTTTTAGGTCCCTGGTTCTGATGCTGCTGCCCCAACAGATGACGCAAGAGGAAATGACGCTCTCAACAACAGACTTGTAGAAGATCTGCAACATCTTGTTGCAAACCTTGAAGGACCTTAGCTTCCTCAAGAAGTACAGTCTGCTCTGTCCTTTCTTGTTGATGGCTTCACTGTTGTGTCTCCAGTCCAGTCTGTTGTCCACATGAACACCAAGGTATTTATATTCCTCAACCACCTCCACTTCTTCTCCCATGATGGAAACAGGGTTTGAGCTGACCCTGTTTCTCCTGAAATCTACAATCATCTCCTTTGTTTTGTTAACATTCAAGATGAGATGATTGTTCCCACACCATGCCACAAAGCGGTCCACCAGCTCTCTGTACTCAGCTTCTTGTCCATCTCTGATACACCCGACAACTGCAGAGTCATCTGAATATTTCTGTAGATGACAGGAGTCTGACTTGTACTGGAAGTCTGAAGTGTACAGAGTGAAAAGGAATGGAG
Organism: Odontesthes bonariensis; assembly: GCF_027942865.1. NCBI lineage: Eukaryota > Metazoa > Chordata > Actinopteri > Atheriniformes > Atherinopsidae > Odontesthes > Odontesthes bonariensis. Next base: position 17,482,518 of record NC_134526.1, read on the forward strand.
AGAGTACAGTCCCCTGTGGTGCTCCTGTGCTGCTGATCACCTGGTTAGACACACAATTCTTTAGTCTGACAAACTGTGGTCTGTTTGTCAGGTAGTCATTAATCCAGGTGATTGTTGAGGCCTCCACCTGAGTCTTCTGGAGTTTCAGACGAAGCAGATCAGGCTGAATTGTGTTAAATGCACCGGAGAAATCAAAGAACATGATCCTCACAGTGCTGCTTGCTTTGTCCAGATGACAGTTGGTTTGTTGAAGCAGGTGTATGATAGCGTCTTCAACTCCAACTCCATGCGATAAGCAAACTGCAGGGGGTCCTGATATGTGCTGGTTTGCTTACACAGGTGGGTCAACAGAAGTCTCTCCAGGACCTTCATGATGTGGGATGTCAGTGCAACAGGTCTGTAGTCATTGATGTCTGAAGGATGAGTTTTCTTTGGTACCGGAACCAGACAGGATGTCTTCCACAACAGTGGTACCTTCTCTTGGGTCAAGCTAAGGTTGAAAAGGTGTTGCAGAATCCCACAGAGCTGCTCTGCACAGGCCTTCAGGACTCGGGGGCTGACACCATCTGGACCTGCAGCCTTGTTCCGGTTCAGTCTCTCCAACTGCCTCTTCACCTGACTTCTAGAAACAGAAAAGTGGGAGGGGGGGGGGGGGGGGGGCAAAGGGGACAGCAGCATCTCCTGATTGGGTTGAAGACAAACTAGTGGAAGCAGAAGAATCCATGACTGAGGTGGAGTTGGAGATGTTACAGGAAAGCTGTGGGTCAGAGGAGGGTGGGATGTCTCTTTGGCTGAGAACAGGAGGGGAGGATGGTGAGCTTGTTCCTGAACTGAACCTGTTGAAGAATGTGTTCAGCTCATTTGCTCTGTCCAGACTTCCATCCATCCGATCCTCCCTCTGCTTGAGGCCTGTGATATTCTTCATTCCTGACCACACATCTCTGATATTGTTCCTCTGCAGTTTACTCTCAAGCTTCTTTCTATACACCTCCTTGCTCTCTCTGATCTTGACTTTGAGCTGCTTCTGTATACTCCTCAGTAACTCCCTGTCTCGCTCCCTAAAGGCTCTTTTTTTCTTGTTCAATAGTTCCTTTAGCTCACTGGTGATCCAGGATTTGCCATTAGGGAAGCATCTCACTGTTCTGGTGGGGATGGTGTTGTCCACACAGAAGTTTATATAGTCAGTCACACACTCAGTCATGGCATTAATGTCCTCTCCATGTGGCTTACAAAGAGAAATCCAATCGGTTGCATCAAAACAACCCTGTAAGGCTTCTTCAGCTTCCTGTGACCACTTTCTAACAGTCTTTTTTGTGACAGATAGTCTCTGGACAAGGGGTTTGTATGCTAAACAGAGAAAAACAAGGTTGTGATCTGATTTACCCAGGGGAGGTCTTGATTTGGAAATGTATAAATCCTTGACATTTGTGTAAAACAAATCTAATGTCTTGTTTTCTCTGGTAGAGCAGCTGACAAACTGTTGAAAAGTTGGCAGTGTAGCAGAGAGTGAGGCATGATTAAAATCACCAGATATGGCCACAAAAGAATTGGGGTGTTGTGTCTGTATCTGAGCAACAACGGAACTAATGACATCACATGCAGTGTCGGCAACAGCTGAGGGTGGAATGTAAACAGCCACCAAAACAACACTGGTGAACTCTCTTGGCAAATAATATGGACGAAAACTTACTGCCAATAGTTCAATGTCAGGACTGCAGAGACGACTCTTCACAGTAACATGTCCTGGATGACACCATCTGTTGTTGACAAGCACTGCCAATCCACCCCCTTTCCTTTTCCTGCTACTCTTTAAATCTCGATCTGCTCGTACAGTCAGGAAGCCCGGCAGAGAGACGCTGGAGTCGGGGATATGATCCTGCAGCCATGTTAGCACCAACATGTACTGGTTTTATTTTAACTTCTTTATCCTTTCTTTAGTTTAGACTTTTTTTTTTTGTTTTTAGTCTAAGGTTTTGTTTTGCTGGGATTTTGCCTTCTCCTAAAGGTGGGGCAAAGTAGGTCTCAAGTCTCTCAACTTGTCCATTGCACGTGGATAAAAAAATCTAAATTTTTCTGACTGAAAGCATCAATCACATGTGGATCATAGGTGCAAACGTAGACAAAAAGATTTTGTTCTGCAAAATATCCATGTTAGTATGGACAGAGTCTTTAATTTTGTCAGGTCTGAAGTCATAAAAGTTTGACCAAAGTCCGAGTCTTGTGATTTGCATCCACATCTCTACCTAAAATACCTAGTTTCCTTCTTCTCAGCTTCCATCCCAACTACTCCCTATTGGGCCTGTTCAGTTCCTCTTTTTGTTCTTTCTGACTCGTTTGAATTTAGTTTGTTCAGATTGTCATTTTCGATTAATTCATTAAATGATGTCCTGCATCTACTGTGTCTTCTGTTTTGTTTGTTTGTTTTTAAAGTTTTTAAAAGTCTTTTGTTCCATCACTGGATGGAATCGTGACTCCTGAATGCCTAGATTTGGAGTCAACCCTGCTGTAACATTATGAAGTTTTTTTTCACGGATGGATCTCGAAGCCTTTTCCTCAAAAAATGTTTCGGCCTGTGAATATGCAAATTAATTTCTTACAGCTCCCACCCTGTAAGTTAATTAAATTTGCCTGCACCTTTTTCCTGGACTGGCACTGTGAAGCTTTAGATTTCTCTAAATGCTAAAATGGCATGCATGGGGCTCCAACTATAAATGATCAGAAGTGGAGTAACATTCTCATATCCAAAGGCATGGGAGATGTTATATCTTATATTATATCATATATGGTGGGTTAGATTTTAAAACCTGTCGCAATAATACAAAATATTTGAGGGTATAGAACCTGTTTCCCAGATAATATTGCTGTAAGCTCTATGTTTATAATGGGATCAACATTGTACACCTTTGAGACATTAGCTGTAGTTGGACCTAATTCAAATTAGATCTACTGTAAATATTGAAATTTTGGCTGGAATGACGTTTTTTAACCAGTCTGTTTTTTGGGGGTTATAATGAGCTAGAGCTGAGGACAAAAAGTCTACACTCAATTGGAAATGAGATGGCTGCTTTTCTGTATTTCTATGTTCTATCAAAGCAAACCTCCACTTCTACCAATGCAAGAATGGAGACATTTACAGACATAGCAATAGTAACTTTTACTGTTTTCTCCATTATCCTTCTTAATTCACGTGGATCAAGAAAAATAAATAATGGCTTAGCCTTTTGAAGCTTCCCTGTATAATGCAAAGGTCTTTTAGTCTTATCTTTGTGCAGCAGGCAGATAATAGTTATGTTTTCATAGAGACTGGAGAAAATCTTACAGCAACACCCAAACACATATTAGCTCAGATTAGCTTGGCCCCAGAGGTAAAGACACAATATGAAAGAAAACTAATGAAAATAATCTATTTTCAGATCAGCTGCACTGTGTCTGCCTCCTATTCACTCTATCACCAATGTTTTAATCCCTTCTCACACACTCACATCCATGTACATACGCACACACATGTATGCACACAGTCTTCTTGATATGTGCTTTTACATGTGTAAATAGATAGGACTAGCCAAGACCTGCAGCAGTCTGTTGCTAGGTTACCTCTTTAGTGATTTTTTCTCATCCTGGGTAACAAACAGCTCCTCTGTTGCCTGGTGCACACATACACACAGTCACGTAGCCAGTGTTTGTGCGTACACACAGACACCGACACACAAACACTGTCTGTCCCTGTGTGGACCGGGAGGGCACCTGTCTACTTTATGGGTTTAATCTCAACAAGAAAAGATATCAAGGCGAGGAAAGTAAGAACACTCACTTGGCTTTTAGGTCCTTCTCACTCCTCCTTCTCTGCCCAGCTGCCTTTGGAGACAGCAAATAGATAGATAGATGAGTGCGAAATGGCTGCTTCCCAGCATTATTTCTCCACAGCGACGAGGCCTCACCAAAGATTGTGGTCAAAGGAGCAAAGGTTGAACAAGCAAGTGAAAAAGTTTAGAATTTCCGTAAAGAAATGGTGCAGACTCATTTCTGTGGAGTCAAAACAGGCAACTTGGAGAACAGTTAAGGATTTAAAGGCGGGGTAGGGGATCTTTTTCTGGAACATTTTTTTACATATTGCTTGAAATACTCTTCACACCCCCATTGCAACCAATTAATTAAAGGTTTTGACACAAATATGAAAAGTTTTAGTGGCCTCTAGAACGTACAATCTAGGAAAAACAGTATCACAATGATTGGATTCTGATGCCGTCTATCAAACTGCAATCTGCTCCTCCCCCCCCCCTCCTCCCCCCCCCCCCCCCCTCCCCCCCCCCTCCCCCCCCCCCCCCCCCCCCCTACCCCCACCCCCCCCCCTCCCCCGTACGCGTACCCTGCTCCGTGAACGAATTACACGTCCAGAAGCTTGGCAGGAAGCTAAACTAGAGCCAGCTTGGCTAGCACCTAGCATTATTAAACGTATAGTTAGAATAAACTAAATACTAAATACTAAATACGGCAACGATCGATGCTTGCTGTCAGAACAGCGCTCGTGCACCTTCGTGCTCGTGCGCGTTCATGTACTCTAGAGGCGTGCCTTCGGGAAGAAAGTGAAGAAAAGGGTTGGGACTTTTTACCTGTGTATTTTCAAAATGCAGCTTCGCTGGACTCAAAATCCAGGATCTCCTACCCTACCTTTAAGGACTCTATTTTGAGATGATGGCCAATCACAGAATACTGCTTTGATGTAGAGGGAGTGTTAGTTAGACTGTGATCAAGAGAAGAGAAAAAGAGAAACCAATAACTGCGTTTTGAAATGAGGAAAGTACAGAATGATGTTTTCTGTCTTGATCAATCTTTTTTTTGTGTATTAAAACTTTAAAAGATTAAAAACTTTCAGAACTTTCTGTTACAAATCGGCCGTGGCTCAGTGGTTAGAGTCAGTCGTCTAATAACCAGAAGGTTGGTGGTTTGATTCCCACTCTCGCCACTCAAAAAACAATTGTTGGAACTGAAAGCTGGAGGGGTGTCAGTCTACCTCCTTGTCATGGCCGAGGTGCCCTTGAGCAAGGCAATGTACCCCCATACTTCCTGGGTGCTGAATGGCTGCCCACCGCTCCAGGTTGGCATCTGTCTCTGAGTGTGTGACCCTGTGCGTGTGTGTCAAAAGGTGCCAACCTGGATGGGTTTAAAGCAGAGGACAAATTTTGTCTGTATGCATGACCAATAAATCGGATCTTAATCTTAATCTTAAATTCAAGGAATTCTCACTTTTCAGAATCCCCAGGAGGGTTTTACATCAGTCAGCTGGGGGGATTCATCCTGTGCAGTGATGGTTTCTTTGTGGCTGTTTGTCACTGGAATAGCTCTTGAGCAAGGATACTGCAAGTTTCAGTGGTTTTGCTTATTGTGTGTTGACACAGTAAAAATAATACAGCCAGATTTTTAGAGGTGTACTGCAAGGAGCGCGACAGTTTTATGGACTAACGACCTTGCTGCTGCGGGTCATTTGTTCCCTCTACAACCAGAGAGAGAGAGCTTGGTTTGGATTGTAGCAAGTTAAAACACATTTTTTGGTGGATGCTGAACTCTGCTTGAACCACTGGTTTTGTTCATAATTCTTTTAAAAGCATTTTTACTTTAAGCAGATGGTGTGGTCGTGTTGGTATCACTGAACTGGAGTGGGTTTTAATTGAGGGTGTGGCAGCTGGAATTAAACCTGAGGCCACTGCATTAAGCCAAAGAAAAACGATTTATGTTTTTGGATGATTATCAATTGTTGCCACAAGTGGAGGACTAAAGTATTTGGGCTCCTGTTCCTAAGTAAGGGAAGAGTGGAGATTTACTTTTTACATGTTGTGAAGAGAAAGCTGAACCCAATGGCAAAGCTGATGATTTACTGTCCAATCTATGTTCCTACCCCCACCTTTGGTCACTGTGGGTAGAGACTGAAAAAAAAAAAAAAGTGGAGTCAAGTGGTGGAAATGAGTTTTCTTCAGTCAAGTCTGGCCTTTCGAAAAAGGAAAAACTAAATCTCAGTCAAAGGAGCTGCTACTGTTTCTTTGCATTGAAGGGAGCCAGATAAGATAGTTTAGACAATGGTCAAGGATACCTCTCACATGCCTACCAGGTGGGGTATTTCGGGCATTTCCTACACTGGTAGTGTAGTGGTTATGTCACTTTACTGGCTTGGTTATGTCTTGGTGTCTTCTCAGAAAAAAAACTTGAGGAATTGGCCTGGAGGATAAGACGGAGGTCTGATCATCTCTGCTTAAACTCCTTCCCTTATGACCCAGACCTTGATAAAAAAATAGAAAATGGAAACAATAATTTTGTTAAGCAAACAATAGGCTGCTGAAGGTAATGGATGCATTTAATACAACTACTGATTTGCCAATAGCAAAACACAAATTAAGAATTTGCACTGAAAGTACATGATAAAGCATTAGCTACGTGTCTCATTATTGTAGGTGTAATTTTTCAGCTAGTTAATGGGATTCACTGAGATTTTGCACTCCAGAAAAATGTTTGGTGGCGCAGAGAAACAGACACGACCTGACAGATTTTTTTTCTGCCCCTCCTTTTTTTTATCTCTTTCATTCTGTCTCTTTCTCATTCTCCTGTTGCCCTTCCTGCCTTTTACTCTGCAGCAAAAAACTGCTCCTACTTCAAACACTTCACATCGGGAGAGGAAGCTGAAGTTTTTGAAGTCAAGACCCAGAAAGGTGGGTGTCGCCTCACAGTCACTCAGACATGAGCTTACCACAGCAAAACGACTGTACCTGCAGAAACAGAAGCAAACATATTTCCAGGAAACAGCTCTTCTGTTTCTATGGAGACTGGTTGATGCTTTCAGCTTTGAGACACCAAACCATTGGAGAACACTGCCAGACACTCATGAAAGCAGGCAATTACTGATTATTGCCTTAGATAAATCAACAATGACGTACACTGATGTCCCCTTCTGTACCCTTCTGTACCTTTAGTAGTCACTTATGATATTGTACATATATTGTGAGGACAGAACGGTGTACAGACAGGATCAGCAAAGTAAATTTTTTTTTGTAAGTACATTCCCAACAACTACTGAACCTTACGTTTCACACAGATTAAGTATGTGCATTTATGAAATGAAAAACATTTTGCAGCTCACATTTATTATAATCATCACAATGTGCAATGATCTTTGATTTTATTGTTTTTGTTTTTTCACCTTTAGGTCAGTCCCATTTTGGTCCCATATTTATTTATTTCTCATCCTTCAGCCTCCAGCATGCGAAGTTGTGTTTGGATTCACCATTGGTACATGGGATAATGTGCATTTAATGTTGCAAAATTTTAAAAATGGGTATAACAGGAGGTACGAGGACAAAAATGGTATATTGCACTAGCATGAAGTATAAGTATGAACTAAATGAAGACGTGAGCGTGTGAGAGGTTAATTTACCCTTGGCATTATTTCAGAGTTGGTGTGGTGAAGTGGAAAAGGATCTTTGATGGTAATTTTTATCATAGCTGGCGTGTTACAGAGAAGCAAAGACGAGATTATCTTTATCTCGAAACCACACAAAAAGGGAGGGGATGGGAAGACGGAGACATGTTCTCATCATCTTGTCATAAACCTTCAGCATCTTATCTGTCATGCAAATGGCAGTAATGCTGGTTTGGATAAATGACTGTTGTTTTTAAAGTGAGTGCTAATTGAAAGGTTAATTATCTGTATCATGACTGGTTAAGTGCTGTATCAAAACAGTTATTATCTGAGCGATACTGCAAGCTCCCCATCTGTTCCTCCACGTTTGTATTTGCCATCTCTTGACCCCTCAGTTTTCTTTTCTCTCAATATTTCCCTTTGTTTACCTTTTCTTGTTATTCATTCTGTTTTGTAATTCTTCGTAATTTCTCCTCTCTGCCCAGAGTATAACATTTCAGCAGCAGCCATCGCCATCTTCAGTCTGTTCTTTATGATCTTGGGTACCCTGTGTGTCATCTTCTCCTTTGGGAAGGGGCGGGACTACCTGCTACGGCCTGCTGGGATGTTCTTCGCCTTTGCAGGTCAGATATTGCAGACAAGGACAATCACAGACACTTTTGCTTCTTATTTGACAGCTCAGCTTGAAATAAAGTGTCACATGGTCATTTTCTCACATATCTTTTTGCTTCATAATAAAAAAGATTTATGCAACTAATTTAGAATTGACAAAGTTGATTTTTCACAGATCTTTTTCGAGTTGTTTAAGTCTCATCCAGCCCAGCGCTAAGTGTGAGGAAGTCAAAATAAAAGTTTCTTCTGCTGTTAATTGCATTAATGCAAATGAACTGTCTGCTTTGGAAAGTTTATTACAAGCCGTTTGTTTTGTTTTGGCACACAGGCCTTTGCATCATCATTTCTGTTGAGGTCATGCGTCAGTCTGTCAAGCGAATGATCGCCAGTGATGAGACCATCTGGATTGAATACCACTACTCCTGGTCTTTTACCTGCGCTTGTGCCGCCTTCACGTTGCTCATCCTCAGTGGGGTTGCCCTGCTTCTTATCTCCATGCCCCACATGCCTCGTAACCCCTGGGAAACCTGCATGGACGCGGAGCCTGACACCTTAGATTAGCCAAAGGTGATTCAACAGGCATATCTTTTAAAAAAACAAAACAAAAATTAAGAGGTTTTGTATGATCTAGCCCTTTAACTACCTGTCCGGTAAATCACAAGTTGAAGGGAGGAAATAAAGTATGTAGAATACATTAGGAATCTGTTAAGAATGAAGAACTGCAACTAAAACTGCTCCGAAAGAAGCCATTTTGTATTCTATAATTAGCATGATGATGACATTGTGCATTTCCTAAATTCATTTAATGATTTCTTCTAATGTCAACAAGATTTGATCATTTTCAGTCGCCATATCACATGTGAAGGTAAAACAAACCAAGAAAACAAAGATCTCTCCACACACAATACTTTTTCTGCAGAATGTTTGTGAAGAGGTCCCTTACAAAAGGAAATGAGTGGTTAAAGGTTATCTTTTACGAGTTGTGTTGCAAGATCAAAACCAACACAATCACTAACACCACTCTCTAGTTGGGGTGTAGATAACAACATTATCTACACAAATGATCACATTTAGCGTTAAAACACATTCCTTTTACAATGTGACTTTAACCCTCATGGACACCAGTTTTACACTTCACATTCAATTGCTCTCACGACTATGAGTGGTCACATCTTCTTTGAGCATAATTTTAGGTCCTATCTGCCTGCATGAACAAACAACCCATAGAAACATTGCAGGGAGCAGGACAGTCTCCCAATTGTTCATAATCACTTACTATTTCCACATTACAATACACAAATATTGTGACATTTTTATGTCAGTTTGACATGGGAGGAAGCAAACTGTATGCCTGCAAAGAGCTGCTTAAGCCTTAAACATCATGCATTAAACATTAAGAAGTTTTATTGAATTTGTACAATAGTTTAAGAAAGTCAAAGAGCTTGTGTTAGCAACAAAATCAGCAACAAATAAATGAAAAGAAATGAGAGCAAATTCTAAATTTTGTATTTAAATTGTAATCTGCAAGTATGTATGTATATATAACTTTGTTTTATCCCGTCACATTTTCTTCAACGTTTGATAAGAGATTTGACTTTTAGAAAAATTTTATATTGTGAATATTATGCTGCACCTGTTTTTCTTTACAGCTCTGATTTTATGATTTTTTTTTGTGCGTAAGTATTGTATTGATTTTAAAATGGTACTTTAAAGCCTGAAGCGTGTTCCGTGGTAATGTTGCAGTTTGATACAAACCTCATTTAGACAGTAGATTTTGTACAGCTGTTATAGATATTTTCTCCTTCTAAGGTATCATTTTTCAGTGAGTCATAGTGGCCCTGCAGTTATTCAGCGAGTGCAGGTGAAGTGAAATTAAAGATGCGTAAATGATTATGACAGTAACATTACATTTAGTAACTTCTTAGTGGAACATTTCCAAGTAAAGGGATGATTAATAGTTTTTTTTTTTTCTTGCATCTTCTGTATCTTCATTTTTGCTCAAATACAGTGCAAAGATCATGAGATTGCTGCCATCATAACGAGAAGCTGCTGGCCTGTTGAGTTAATTAATGTCATGGGATTGCATATAAATAGCATGCAACTTCAAGCACATTTCGCATATCATGTCTACACATTTCATGCTTTTCAAGTGCCATTTTTTTAGAACTGAATGACAGCCAAAAAGGTTAGCGGCAGGGTTGTTGTCAAGTTAGAGAGCTGTCCATTAAATAATAAATAAATAAAATATTATTAGAAGGGAAAATATTTCTTCTGCTTTTACCTATTTGCTATTTCATGATACCATCTGAAAAATACAGATTTTTGTGTAAGACTCAATAAATTTAGTAATTCTATGAACATCGTTTGTATTCTACATTTATAAATGCTCTGATATTGCAATGGTTGTCTTTTTCCAAAATAATAAAACAAAGCTTTTACTGTGTTTTAAATGAATTTATATGAATTCCTCGACGAATAACACGAATAAGCCAGTGCCAGCCACTTCAGATACTGTTGAAATCATTTTAACCTCAATCAAACAAGGTCTTTCCCCCATATCATCATTTGGTATGTTTACATACTGAGATTGAGAGCCGAAGCTCATTTAACCAGGCACATTTCAAGTATTTTTTATTATCAAGCATTCAAATACCTTCATGTCATTACACAATACTCTCATATACAGTTCAGGGGAGTCTCTCAACCAGAAAATGCGGTTCAAATGACAGACAAACCTCTTGGAAATGCTCTAGAGACCTTACACACAGCATGTCAAGGCCTCTCAGGATTGGATGTAATAGATGCACAGAGCCTCCTTAATCATTCATGAGACCTTTACCTTTAAGTTATGGGAACAGCTCAGCCAGAGAGCAGACCAATATACAACATGAATATGCTTTATACAATATCATCTTTTTTATCCCTGGAAATTCCTCTGGGTTTTGTTTTATTTGTTGCTGCTTTAAACCCATATATATCTATGTATTTATACACAAATATATCACATAATATGTCACATTATGTCAACAGAATTTGCACACTGATTCCAAAGCTTTGAAGCATTGAAGTTTTCCAAACAGGGTAGATCTTCTATGTCTTTTCACATCTGTGTAATGCTTTTTGAGAGTTGTTTGACCACTAGAGAGACACAGAAAAAAATTCAAAGGATTACAAGGAATTCCAAGATAGGACATTTAAAGACATTTTGGAGAAATGGTAAGAAGGCTACGTATAGCAAGACAAAGGATAAAGTTTAGACTGTGATTTTGTTCAAGGAAACTAACCAGAGACTATTTATTCATATTTCTACATTTTTTTTATTGTAAGTTGAAGCTGTGAAGAAAATGTGGCGTTAACCTGTGGGAAACATGTGTTTGACAAGCGAGAGGAGCACAGCAGGAAGAAGAAATATATATATAAATATACAATGTCCTTTTTAAAATATTAGAATATTCAAAGTGTCAATTAACACAATGGATAGATTTATGAAATGCATCAGACCACACTGTGCAAGCCCTATGTGTAAGGACAAATAAAACATGTGATTCTTGTTAAAAGGGGAAAAAAAGAGAAATATTGCTGTGCAAGATCCCAAAGACATTTAGTAGTTTCACACCTCTAAAAAGGGTCAAATATGGACAAAATATGTGAGAGCAGACAGGCTGTCTGTGGATGAAATGTTCACTGCAGCCCTTAAATTTCCAGAACATTCCCCGGAGGAGGTGAATGTGATGAAGCAATTGTCCAAATCGGTCAGACTGGACTTTGTGCAGCCCTGCCAGCTTTCCTGTACAGTGCAAAGTGTTCGAGATGAGCTCATTAATTAATATACACAACTCTAGTAGAATTTGTGCTGTTCGAGTGATGACGTTTGCTGCCTCCTGCTCCTTTTGCCTTGCCAATATGTTGCTTTTCACTTTTTAATTTGTTAATTTCAATTATCCAAAACACATACTGATATCGATGCCAAAACAGTGATTATTATGAAAACGTTGCTGAACTTGTCAGTCATTCTGAACACGCTCTGAATAAAACACTGCAGTACCCGGACTTAGAATTTACTTCAGAGGCTGCCCAAGTTCATGGACGTCACAGGGTTTGCGTGTACAATATGCAGTTTCACACTCTGTAGATTGTAGCTCTTGGAATTTTGCTAAAAACCTTGACTGTGCTTGTTTGCGCTGTGACTCAGAGAAGAGTGAGTTGATTTTTAATTTCTTATAAAAGATAAAAATGAATGCTTATGGACAAACAGTGTATGATCCCGTTAACAAAGGTTTATTGGATGGGGCTGGGAAAAGGGAGTGATGGAGGCATGGAGGATGTCTTGGTTTGAAACATGCTGTAAAACAAATGGAACACAGATCCGGACACACACGGTAACTGACACATTAACAGCTAGCAGAGGTACAGTATTGTAGAAAGAAGACAGAGGAGGGACTTGTTCTAACCAACAGTTCTTACACATGATTACTCTCAGGTCAAACTGACTCGACATCACATACGTAGTATAAATGGATGGAGACGGTGAGAACACGTTGTTTTCTGAAAATAAACCAAGACCTACGAGTCTCCTGTGGAAGAAATGATAAGCTGTGGTTTTTTTTGTTTTTCTTCAAACATCCAAGACAAGTCGATATTTTGTCAAACCAACTAAAAAACACATTCTGTGACAGTCTGTGATTATATTAGTATATATTTTAGATTATATGACTTATCAATACTGCAATATCGCTCCAAATGTTGCGGGAAAATGAACAAAGTTGTTATTTTGTCATCAATATGAATATTGGATTATGAGATGAAAAACTCTTCCCAACTTTTTACTGATAAGGGAAGCTGATGTTTGCAGAAATCGTCCAGTCCTTTGAGTCACTGCTATGAATGTAAAGCCGTCAGTCCCTTCCCTGACCTCTGACTGAGTGCTGTCAAAGCTGTTACTCACCACAATACAGAACAAGCATTTTTCATTCAGCCTTGTCCCTTGGGGAGAGCATGAGCTGGCAAAGAAGTTTAAAATCACAATCTTACATTTCTCGCAAGTTGTCTGGAAAGGCGAGGAAAAAAAGAAAAAAGAAAAATGAAACCAAAATGATTGGGCTGGAGCGAGGACAGCAAATCAGAGACCCAGATATACATAGCAACCTAAAAAAGTGCAGATGGGCATGAGCAAGCAAAGAAGAGTGACTAAAAGAAAACATGAGCCTCCATCTTATCTTCACTTATCTTATCTTATCTTTTATATATGAAAAACATGCCTTGTCCAGATAACAGATGTTATTCTACTGTGCATAAAATAGAAATGTCTCATTAACAAGAAAAACACAGTAAACAGTGATGAACAAACGACTCAAGTTTGTATACGCAATACTGCCAACAACAATTAGGTTTAAGATTTTAATATCCAAGTTGTGACTCCAATTTTTTAACTCGAAGTGGGAACTCTGATCTATCCGATGATAATTTCTCTCGATACACGAATACGTTACATTGTCTGCCAAATGTCTCGGTTTGTCTACTGATGCGAACACTTGGCAGAAGTGTAGTGCCTTTTGGCATGTTTTGGACGTGGGACACTCTTTCTTACTGTTTGGCAGCATGTGACTGCACTCCACAATCTGAAGATAAGAGAGAGCGGTGTTTGCCAAGATTACTCTTTACTCTACGCTTGTTCAAACTACAGCCTTTTCACCTTAAGAAGACAGTAACACCAACACTCAAGTCGGCTTGAGGTCATAGTTTTACTGCAGTTTACTCTCTTATAGTGACTAGATGTATTTTCCTTCAACCCTGCCTCTCGCTCTTTCTGACTCACTGCCATTTTCTATCCCTCCTCATCATGTCATTTTTTATGTCTTTCTCTACTGCCCACACTCTGCTCTTTCCAATTTTCCTCTTTCCAGATAGCCTCTACTTTTTCTCTTCTTCCTTGTCTCACATCGTTGTTTTTCTGATCTTTTTCTTGAATTGTTTTTTTTTATTGCCTCTACACTTTGTTCTACGTGTTCACTTCTAAATCTCTTTCATTTCTCAGCCTTTTTCTTTGTTTTCTGAGTCGGCTACAATCTTCTCCTCTTTTTTTCCCTCTTCTTCAACTTTCCCCTCTTTGATTCTATCCTCTGCAGGTGGCAGTGAGGCAGTGGTTTATCGCCACCCTCTTTTTATCTGCTTCTCCTCGCTTTTCTCCTCCTCCTCTACTCCCTCTCTCCTTCGCTCTCTCTCTATCTTTCCTCTCCAGTGAGCTCTTGAGCAGGCACTCTGCTGTCTAATGACTTGGATCGGTGGTGACTGTTGAGAAGAGATAGAACTGTAATAGGGCAGTTCAACACAGCACACGAGTGCAAAGCACTACCGGTGCTTCATCTGTATGTGTTATTGACTGTACTTGAGCCTGGAAGCAGCAGAAGAGGAGCTGATGTAGTATGTATGTAGAAATTAACAGTTTTTGTCATATTCAAATATGTTGATGCATTTCTGGTCAAAAAAACAAAAACAAACAGCAATGTATGAGAGATATTTTAGCAAAAGAGGAAAGGGGTGTATTTTATCAAATAGATATTCTAAATATCCAAAACTTGATGTAGCACATTTCATAAATAGACCCCTCCTGAGTGATTTTAAAGGGTATATATATATGTATATATGATGGTAAGATCACTTTTTTCTGTGCTCCAGAGTTTATATTTGTGTGTCTGCATTCACTATCAGCTCAAAACCCTGGCATGTTTGTTAAGGCCCCATATATCTGAAACGGAATTTAAGATAAGATTATCAAAGTGTTTAGTGTTCCTTCATTCATTGTGATTATAGGCAGTGGCCCCAGATCGAGGGTAAGATCAGATGTGCTCAGCGTAAGAACCCACACACAAAGGCCAACACATGCCCTGGTCTTCCTACCACGGGCAAAAAAGAGCAGTGAAAAGTCCCACTTTTTTTTCTTTGTGAAATATTAACATAAGCCTGTTTTCAAAATTAAGAGGGATGAGACCTTGAAGAAAAGGTCAGGCAATAACTGCCCTAAACACACACACATGCGAACAGGAAACAGCCGTTAATGACGAGCATGGGAGGATCATTTAGTTGGGCTTTTGTAAAACAGATTTGAGCACCACTATTGTGTGTGTTCTATTTTTCTTTTTCTTTTTTTTATGTTGTGTAGGAGAATAACAGTGACAGGAAGAAATGAGTAGTTCTCTGACTGACAAAGCAAGCACAGGGTAATCACACAAAGGACAGCATATTTTTCAGTTTTTATTGGGAGAGTTTGGTAAACAGTAATAATGCAACAGTAGTTTCCTTTTCTCCCTTATTGGTGTCTGTGTCTGATGTTTCCATATCTGCTGTTTTTCACTTTCCTCTGGCTTGATCCTGAATGATATCTTTCTTTTGTTCAAATGGAGCCATAATAAGATCATTTGTGTTGAAAAAGAGAACAGATCAAGTTCTAACGAGCTTTTTTTTCTTCGCTGTTTGATATTATGTTATGAGATAACAGTCCATGAACTTATAATTTTTTTTTTTTATTTCCACAAAAATAAATGAAAGCTTTCCTTTATCCTCCTGTTCATTTTGCATCAACACCATCATCATTTTACTATTGATGTTAATTCTCCTCAAGATACAAACTGATTTTGTTTGTTCCTTTTTGGTTACTCTCAAGCTTTTTGCACGTCCACCTTCGAGGCTTTAAGGTTTGAATGCTCCCTTGCCATCCATTTAATATCTAGTTGAGATTCAGGACTGGACTCCAGTTGACCACTCTATAATGATGATAATATTCTCTGTTAACCGCCTCTCGAACGCTTTGGCTGTGTGTGTTCATTAACTGTTTTCTTTCAAGGTACATTGAACCGCCAAAGTTCAAGTTTTTCTACAGACTGCCGGAAGTTCTCCTCAATTCTAATGTAGTTCTCTTTTTCAACGCTGCCGTTAACTTTGATGAGTTTTGCTGATTCGTTAGCTGTACCACAATGAAAACATAAGCACTGCAATCCCACCTCCATAATTCACCACAGGCATGGTATTCTTAGGGTTAAATGCTTCTCCTTTTTTGACAACAAGAAGTCTTGTCCTTGCATCCAAACAACTTCGTTTTTGTACACATTTGACCTCAGAATGGATGATATGCGTTCTTCTTTGTCCAGGTGATGCTTCGGCAAAGTGGAGTCCAGCTTGCTCAGGTTGTACCAAAACTAACCTTCAGGCCTCTTTGTTGCTTTAACAGTTTTTTTTCGCCAGATTGCTCATATTTTCCAGGATGCTATTTGTGGTGATCTTTTCATTTGTTTGGACCTGTGTGTAGTTTATACGCTTTGCGCTATAACCACTGGGACTAAAAAGTTGATTGCTTGTAAGGATCCACAATGGGAAACTGGAGTTCAACATAAAGGTTCCTCGTGGCTTGCTTTCGACTTACAGCAACCTCCTGCACCAAATGTTTATAGTTGATTACATTTCTCTAAAACACAAAGAACCAAGACGATATAAAATGGCTTTTTAGCTCAGCTTTTCAGTAAAGTGACATGACAATTTCAATTTCTGAGTTTTACTGATTCTTTGTAATTTGTTTTATGACATTTTCAACCACAAGAAACGTGTTAATCAAATGAGAATTAAGAGTAAATGAAAAATTTCCGTGGGCATGAATAGTTTTCTGTTAACTGTAGAAAGTTCAAGCAAAAGGTTCTGAACATTTTTATGTTTTGTCAGAGAAGAGGGGCCCAGCTCTTTGTTCAGAGCATAATGCATTCACACCACACACTCAGGTGCTCTCTACGCTGTCATACAGCTTATCGTTCCTATGAATGACGCAGAATGACCGCTTTCTCACTTGTTCGGTAAAAGCTCTCGTCTCCATCAAGAAGCGACTGTGACTCACTCAGAGGCGACGTGGGAGGAAAGCACATAAGCATGGCCAAAGTTTTCTCAATCTTAAATTTAATTTTTCTCATTATACACCGCTTGCTCACATTTTGGTTCGGGCTCCATGGTCACCATGGTGACCATGACAGAGCAAAAATGAAAGACACAGAGAAAGAAAACCATTTTCGTGCTGTGTAACGCAATGGCCTGTAATGTCAACGTGTTGTTTACCTTAACAGGATGGTTTTTGGGTTTTGCACAGGAAAAAAGTGATTGCTATATGCAACATCTGCACTATAGATTAGCATGTTTTTTTTAACAGTGAACACAAAGGGAGTGTCAGAGAAACACTCTTCCCCTAACACAGATATCCATTTCAGCTCTTCACAAAACTTAAGTCTCTTTAGAGTCAGCGAACACAGCAGCTTATCCCTACTTTTAGCTGATAAAAGGTGTGTGTTACTCATTCAGCTCAGCAATCTCCCCTCATGTTATATGCCTCCTCGGATTCCACTTCCAGGCCACAGCAGCCATGGCAAAATGATGTTTCCTCCGTAACATGAATGGCCGTTTCACGGTTGACAAAAGCTGTCAGTTGCTCGACCTCCAATCAAGAAAACGTGGATGAAATTAATTCTGTCTCATTATCAAGTTGCTTTATCCATCTCGGTTGTCCACCCACCTTGATCATCATTCTGTTTGGACACTGGTTTATTTTTACTTTGTTAATTTGCATCAGTTGTGCGTCATCATACAGTACTGTATGTACCCAGCTCCTTATCTAATATATCCCTTAATTCCATCTGTCTGCCTGCCTGTCAGGGTGGTTTGGGAAAGGTAGGACACGGATGCGGACTTTCCAAAAACAAGGTAGATTTATTAACAAAAAACAAAGTAACAACATAAAACGCGGCAGAGCCGGAGAAAAACGTAGCTATAAACAAAACAAAACAAAAGAACATGGCATGAAATAAATACTTAGCTTTCCAAAAACGTGGAAATCATGGGACGCAGGAATCTTACCATGGGTTTACAAACTTGACATTCAACAAAGAACCAGCAAACTGACAGGGGAGGCAGGAAACTAAATAGGGAGTGAGAGTGATTGGAGAGTGAGTGCAGCTGAGGGAAAAAACACAGGTGAAGTGAGTGAACTAATAAACAGAGTGCAGGGAAACTAAGGCATGACAAAAAAACTAAACATGGACTGAAAACAAAAGCATAACCTAAACATGAAAACTAAAAACGAGTCCCTGGGCGTGACACTGCCTATTCAGGGTGATATATTTAGATTATGAGTTTGCTTTCTGAAAGTAAAGCACTAGGTCAAGTAGACATACCTTAATTTAAGGCTTTCCATTTTACACTACTTTTTTTTCCCCATTCTATATGCCAGCAAACAAAATAGTCATTTTTAATCCACTACATTACCGTGCCATATCGTCTTTGTTTAAGGCCCAAAGATTTAAAAACAGATTTTATTACTTCTTATCCCATGGATCATCTAAGATCTCATTTGATTGATCTATTTAATGGCCCATTTCTGCATCATAAGTCTTGGTTGCAGCTATTCATAATGTCACCCTGTGCCAACTGTAAAATCTCATACAGAGCAAACCATTCTCACAAGAACAACCAAAGAAAGAACAATTATAATATTTATAAACAATAAAAACTCTTTATGTTTCCTCTGTCTAGAATTTCCCTGTGTCTTCTGGTAGTTTCTGCAACTCATCCATTGCTAGTCAAGATATTTCAAGTTTGCAGATGCCCTCTTTGCAGTGAAAGATGTTAGCTCTCTCTAAAGGCTTTGATGGAAATTAGGTACGCAGTTATTGTAGGTCATGTCAGCTGTTAATTTTTTTCTTGTCAACCGTTCTTTTGTGAAGCTGGACGAGTGCTTTGTGTTCATATTCTGCTGAAAGATCCAAGACTCTCATCTCAAGCATAGTTTTTTGCCACTTTGAAACACATTTTACTCCAACCCCTGGATAATCATCTGATTTCATGATTCCCTTTTCCAATACTAAAAAGCAGTAACGGTACTCAGTAACATTGAACCAAATTCCTTAACTTTGGTGTTCTACAAGTTCCAGGATCGAATCCTGGCTGGGTGCCTTTCTGTGTGGAGTTTTTTTGTCTGGCTTCCTCCCACCATGCAAAAAATATGCGTGTCAGGTTAATTGGTGATTCTAAATTGTTCCTAAAAGTGAGTGTGAGTGTCCATGGTTGTGTGTCTCATTTGTCTCCATGTGGCCTTGGACTGGCGACCTGTCAAGGGTGTACCCTGCCTCTCGCCCAATGACAGCCGGGATAGGCTCCAGCCCCACTGCATTTCATGAACATGGGGTTTGGCGCCATGTTTTTAGTTTTGTGTATCATGTTTTACTTTCTCATGCTTTGGTGTTTAGTCTTTAGTTTTCTAGTTCATGTTTAGTTTTAGTTTTGCCATTGTTTTCCCCACAGTTCCTCTTTCCTCAGTCCCCATGTTCAGGTCACGTCACCTGCACTCGTTCTCATCAGCTGCACTCATTCACTCTTCAGTCCCCACAGTACTTCGGTTCCTTGTTTGCTCTCAGTCATTGTGAGATCCTTGCGCCTTGCACTTTGATCTTTCACGCACGCCCGCACGCCACGGCAAGTTTATTCTTTTGTTTTCCATGATCATGTTTTGTTTTCATAGTTTCGTTCTTGCCATCCGGCTGAGAACTGACACACTGAAAAAACAAAAAAAGTCATGTTAGCACACATCTGTTAGGATTTCTGTTGTCTCACTATGATCATTTCTCACATAATCAAACTTTAAGGGGAGAACTGTTCTGCTTTGTTTTCAGGGTAATGCGTGAAAAACACAAAGCAGGCCAATGCGTGTGTCTGTATTGACAGTATGTGTGTTTACAGCACATTGAGTGACAAACTCTTTTCCATTCCAATCACTGCTGTTCTTTGAGGGAGCAAGGCGCCTACATTATTAATCTGCTGCATTTCAGGCTGACACAGGTGACTGAGCCTGGCTATCAAAGACAACAAGCCATTTACAACAAAGACTTCAGTGCAGCCCACCACCACCACCACCAGCAGCACCACACCACCAAATGTTATTTCAGAGGCTAATTATAAAGCAGAGGGAAAATCAATGGTGCATATTCCAGTATTTCCTCATCTGTTATTTGCAAAACTGAAGAGATATTCTCCCAGACTTTCAATGTAAATCAATTAATTTATGAAAATGAACTCAGTTGAAATACATTCACAAAGTAGTAACAAGGAAAGGATAGAGAGAAATGGTGGAAAAGAAGGAACAAAGTGCATTTTACTGGGATGAAATCATATTTGTCTTCATAGGGACCAATTACGGAATATCAACAAGGATTTAAAGAAAGTTTTTTATCACCATTTAGGTTTTAGACACAAAACATAGAACCAGAATGTGTGTTTGTGGCCAAACGAAGCAGCCCAAAGGAAGCTAATATCATCAGTAATATTGTGATGAGGAATTAATGCATTCATGGTCTGTCTGTGTTCCCACTCCACAGGTAAAAAGGAGGATGAGGGGAGGTGTGTGTGTACAGCTTTCATCATGGTGGAGCTAGCACCTTGGAGCTCTTCTAAAGAACTCATTAGCCTCCACCTGAGAGATCATTAACGTTCCCATCTTTGTCATTGTCATACCCTCACTAGCTTGACCTCTTCCCACTCCTCCCTTTTCATCCTCTTCTTCCTCTATCTCTTTCATTTTCCTTTTTGATGTTTGCTTCTCTACTGTTCTGTCATTATTCTTTGCTGTCAGTATCCGCTGCAAAAGCAGCCATAATCTTCCTAATAGTCAGGCTTTTAAACAAGTCTGTTTGGGGGGTCTTATTAGTGCAGTTTTGGCTATGCGTCCGCATCGTCACATCATTACAGCACTGTGTCAAGTTTGGAAAGCAGTGTGATCAGTTAATCACACAAGTTTTTCAAAAACTTTTGCCAAAGACCAGAGTCCGCTATCAGCTCGTTAAATAGATGTCAGCAACTGTTATAAATATATAATTAACATGGCCAGTAGGAGTCCTTCTTCTTCTACTTACTGAGGCCTTTTGAGCCTTATGGGAGGTGGAAAACACCTTCTGGTTATAACTATGGTAAGAGATGATGATATCCATTTAAAGGCCTAACATATTAGTCAGAACAGCTCAAAGAAAGAAAAAAATGCTTTTTTGCACAAGCTGGTGAGCTTGTCCAAATCATAAAGTAAAACAGCAAGTCTAAATAGATTTGATGACGCATGTTAGAAAAATGGTTGAATCCCTTTTTAGGATACAATACTGGAAATCTTTGAGAGGCTTTTAATGGGTTCAAAATTCATTCTGCAGAACTTCAGAGACAGTAAGCTGTGAAGTTGATTTATGGATGAAACACTGTAGTCACATGTACATGAAAATTTAATGCAGCTCTGAGAGGGTTTGATTGCTTCGCATTTTTTATCTCTTGTCATTGTGTTTTAATATTCTTTATGGCACTTATATCCCTTTTCTTGACTGGTCCTCGTGTGACCTGATACAGAGAACATGCTGCGTGAAACTGACTGAGGAGCCTGAAAACAGCTACACAGAAAGTTTACATCCAACTCTCTGGTGGATTTAAACAGGCAACTAGAAAAATGAACTAGATAAAATAAACAAGCAGTTGGTGAATGGAGTCTCATTTGCTTTGGGTTGAAATAAACTCCATTGCATTTAATAAATTGATTTACCTGAAATGAAGGACTTTGATTAATAATGTTTACTGTATGGTTCCCAGTCACTCTATTTTACTTTTTTACCATACATTTTTTGAATGCTTTTATGCCCTATGTAAAGTACTTTGAATCCCCTTTTGTTGAATTGTGCAATATAAATACATTTCCTTGCCTTGCCTTGGGTTTTCCAGAATCAGCATACAATAAAGACATATAGGTTCAAAAACATTTAAACACCCACTTGAATTGTGAATTCAGTGTTTTTCAAGCTTTCTGCTCCTGCAAGAGTATAACGACTATGAAATGAAAGAATAGGTCCTCCACATGCTGCTAAAAGTGCTCCGAACACCTGACCAGTCAAGATGAGGACACAAAACATCTGGAAGTGTCTTGTAGTGTCAGGGACATGAATAAAAGATCCTCAGGTTCTTGTGGGTTGTAGAATGGAGCCTTTGTAGATTGATGCCATGAGATCCCATCAAAATAATAATCAATATGAATGTCAACATGAGCATTGCATGCAAGATGAGTTGTGTTGCCACTTAACCTGTCAGTGGTTAAGTGGCAGGATGCTGTAAAATAATTTCACACCAGCAAGAGAACATCTAAGACATGATTAAAAGCCCAATATTAACACGACAATCACGCATATGATGAGTTTTGGAAAACGTCAGACAAGAACCGTAGCTGTACTGTTAAAGTCATTGTTTTGGGAATGTGTGAAATTTAGCACTTTTCGTTAGATTCTTTCAACAAAGCAATTTAGTGGTGTGTTAAATCACTTAATTTCTTTATTTTTTGTTTCTATACACCATGATATTACAGGCAATGTAAACCTGCTAATGATGAGTGACTGTGAAAGATAACTGACACAGACAAAAGCAAATTACCTTCTCAAGCAAAAACCAAACAATAAAAATAATCTTTATCCTGGAAAGAGTTTGACATCCTTTACTCTCCACTGATTGGTTGATGTATAGCAACCAGTGTCTCCATAGTGACATGGAAGCAGCAGTTTGGCTGTGAGCAGGGGAGGATCACCAGACCTAAAAAGCACTGCGGCCATTGTGATGAAGGGAAATCATTTTGTCTGTAAAAGCCTGCAATTCTCTCCCTCAGCAGATGCACGTGCACATTCACAAAAGTACACACATGTGCACAGGAAGTAAACACACGTGCACATATGCACATATCTGAAGGCGCTCTTCACCTGATATTGGGTTTTTGTCGTTTAATCTTTAAGGAGAAATGCAAGCTGAGTCCCAAGATGAAAAAGGATCCCACCTCTCTCACAGCGATATCTCCCCACTGGCAATAAGTCCAGATTTCATTATACATTATGCAAGAGACAATCTTCTTCTCTAAATGAAATGTGCATGACACCTAGATGGCTTTTTGACCCACTAGATTGGGAAATCGGTTGACTGAAATTAACTGGATAAAAAGACACATTATGGTTACCTCTACCACAGGATTGGTAGATTTTCTTCATGGAAATGCTGGTCCTGAACCACCACTGCCTACATGTTTGGGTTTTTGACCAGCACCCTGGAATCTTGAAGTGGATTGGATCTCAGTGTATCCATGGAAACAATCATGACACTGAAGCATCAACCGCTGCTCCGCAAAGGTTACATCGGCATGATTGATCAGGATGAGCGCAGATGTGGTGAAAGAGGCAGACTTGTTGGCGATGTGTGTGTTTGAAAGTGATGAAAAGGTACTTGATGCCTTCCTGTTGTCTGTGGCGCTTGTTTTTGATTGTGAATAAGTGCACTACGGCCTATTTTTCAGTTGATCTTGCATTCGTGGCAAATCAACACTGCCACCCTTGAGAAAACGTCTGGGGGTTGTTTTGCTTTTTCAAGGATTTTACAACATCAACATTGACTCCACTGGGAAAATAACATCTCTCTATGCTAACCGGAGGAAGATTCTTGTTGTGTCTCTGATTGAACATCCTATAAATTCTGTCTAAAAATTTGTTGATATATACTGAGTTATTATTTAATGCTCATTAGACCCTCAATGACACTAAACTTCAAGAGGTAACCCGTGGGTGCTGCTGCAGAAGGTTTTCAACAGCAATGGTGAGACTACATTTTCTCCATAGGCAGACTAAACTCTGTCACCTCATTTCACAAAATCATTCAAGTGTGTTGTGTCTTTAAATGGGTGCCAGTGTCACCCTCAATGTAATTTTGTCAAGTACAAATTGCCGCCTTACCTTTCTGCATTTGAAAGTGCACCTCTGGCGAATGTGTTAGAAAAGTACGTTTAAATTTGTGGCATCTTTTGGATGTCTATAGTATGTGTTCATACATTTCATATGTAAGCAGCAGCCATTTAAAAGTGTATTTTCCAATGGGGGTGGCTCAATAACTAAATGAACCACACAGGAATCCTGGAGGACACATAGATTTCACAAATAGATACAGGAACAAGGGAAATATCAAGATCAGATGTTACCACTATGGCAAACTCAACGGTCTGGTGACGGGTGGAGGTTTGACTGTGGTAGAAAAACAGCAGAGCTGATGGATGACAGCTGCAAACTGAGGAGCCTTCCAGAGTGCAGAGAGACAACTACGCCCACACCCACACTCACTCACACAGGGAGAGAAGACCAGACTAACTTCATACACAGGGGTAAAGGAAAGTGAAAAAGGGACAGACACCTGTTGCCAGACAGATTTTGTTGATAAATGGTGAAAAGACTGTACTTATTTAGCACTTCTCTTTGCATGTCTGAGTCCATACAGTGCTCTTTTTTCTATCACACACATTCACACACAGATGGCTGCATTGGAGGCAACGTGGGTTGCAGTGTCTTGCCCAAGGACATTTCTACATGTAGTCCAGACAATTGCACCGCCAACCTTCCGACTGACTGACGACTGCTCTTGCTCCTGAGGTACAGTCACCGTGTTTTTTTTCCTTTGTCCATTTTTTACAGTTCATACTTCATATGAGTGATTGTGTTTAATGACGGTGGTCAGAACAGTTCAAAATGGCTTTGCAGCCTTCATACATAAAAAAGATTTCTTTAGATTCTCTGAAACTTATGTACAGTAAATGTTCTAATTCATTATTATGATTTCATTATTTAAAAATCGTTAAACTGTCTTCACAGTTTTTCACAGAGTGGTGAACACTTCCACATCTTTTCTTCTTAAGGACTCAGCCTTTTAGAGATGCTGTTTTTGTTCCCAGTCGTGTTACTGACCTGTTACTGGACCTGTTAATCTTATTAGTAGGGAGATGTTCCATCAAAGGTTTCTTTTTTTGGCACTGCACAGCTTTTCTTTTGTTGCCTCTGTTCTAACTTTTCTGAAGTAAAAATGCTTAAATAAACAGATAAATGAAAAAGTAACCCAACATTTCTAAATAGAAAAAATAGTTTCCACATTTTTTATGTTTTTTATGGGGTGGTTTTTATTTACATTTTACAGCTAATCCAAACTTTTTATGGGACTTTGTGATGTCATTGGATTTGCAGTAATTGGACAACAAGACACAAATGATCGTATTAATGTGACTTAGAGGCCATGGATGCCCAACTCTCTGGTGAGGTCTCTACTAACAGATTATATCATGTATCAGGATAAACAAAAGTATGCTAGTTACAATTACGTTAAAATGTTGCCATCTCTCAGAATTGCTTCATTCTGTCTTCCCATTTCTGTGTCATACAGCATATAAAAGAAAACTATTTAAAAAACTAATAAAAAATTCATGTTTCGGGACTTTTGAATGTGCGATACCACCTCGGTTCATGATTAATGTCTTGTAATGTCTTCAAGTCAAAGAGAACAAAGGGTGAAAAGCTCAACAACCCACAGAAAAAAAAGACCCATCAAGTATTAGGAAGATCAAAGATGTCACAGATTTAGAAAAAAACTAAATCCTTTAGTGTGCAAATCATCTATCTTGAAAGCACCTGCTCAGCTTTTGAATGGAACTTGTGTCCAAAGAGGAAGTCGGCTATCAACTGAAATGAAGACGTTCCCCCTCCATCAACAGACCCTTGTCTCAGCTTATTCTTCATTGAGCTCCCTCTGACAAGCATCCAACACCAGTTAATTATTTTCTTCTTCAAAACTGATAGTTCTGATAAAACACTTACACATTTTGGCTGTGAAACAATATACACATCTGGCAAAGCAGAGAAACAAGTTGCTTTCTCCACAGTAGCATTGTACTGACTTGGGGTGAGTGGTTAAGAAAGTGACAATAAAGGCCAGCTAATGATGTTGAGCGGCATGAGGCAAGAAAGCCAGGTCTCTTAGCAATAGTTTCTCGCTCTCTGCCAATACTGATGTGGTCTGGAATAAACATAGTTTACCATGTTTGTGTGTGTGTGACTGAGTGAGTAAGCGTGTCTTCCAAATTGTAGCAGGTGTCATCAGTTTGACGTATCAAACAGCGAAGCATAATGTCAAATTATTTTCCTTTTAAATCCAATTAGAGGTAGATGATAGATGTGGCAACTCACTCCAAAATATTACTTGCATGTGTAACTTGTGTGGGTGAGCATGTGCGTGCATATTTCCCTTGTGTGAGTGTGTATAATGAATTCATTTGGAGAACAGAGCGTAGAAGACTTCAAGAGGTTTCACTGTAACTTGCATCATCCTCCAATTGTTAACTGCCTGGCACTTTAGCGAAGATGTGATGTGTGTGTGTGGATGTGTGACTGTGTGTAAGCGTGTACAGGTATTCTGGCTTCAGTAAAGTGAGAACATGTGGTGTGACCATACCAGACATAATCAACGCTCAAACACTGTGCTAACTACTTAATTACAACTGAAACCATGCATGAGGACTAATGAAATAAGGTTAACCAACACTGGTGAAAAGAGGCAAATTCAAGTCTACCACAAACTAATAAGTGGTTCACACTCATATAGAAGCTTTAACCTAGGTTCCACAAAGTGCTTTTACATTGTGTTTCTCATTCACCCCTTTATACAAGGTCTACAGCACCTTGTAGGGGGGGGGGGGGGTTTCAGTGTCCATGTGCCTAAGAACACCTCTCTGAGTGGACGATGACATATTTTAAATACTTCTGAAAAACTCTATAATATCACCAAAGGATGGGATCTGCACCCCTGCACGTTTTCTTCAACTTCTAAACACACTGGACAATGAATCAGGTAATTCACCTTTATTTTTTTTATGTCAAATTGACAGTATTTTCCTGGTGCATCCATAGAGCTCAAGTTTCTCATCTTTTCGACCAGTGAGAGGGATTTCAGTTGTTTTGGGGTTTTTTTCCTGCTTTTGTGCTTGCATTGTTAGAGTGTGGGCTCATATGTTTATGAGCTGTCCTTTTGAGCCTTGCCTGTGAGCTCTTCTTTTCTAATAAGAGCTCACAGCCAGTTGTTGTGGAAGGGATGTGAAGGGAAGGTGAACTGCACCATCTTGAGGTCAGAATTAAGTTAACTGCAGCTCTAATGAAAGAGTTAGAATATTCAATTACATCATATATTGTGGCATTTTATAGATTTTGTTGTATTAATTAGAGAAAAAAAGTAAACTGTCATCTTTTAAAAGGTTAGATCGTATGTTATCGTTGAAAAATGTGCACTGCCATTGCACAATGCTTACAGTTTTAAAACAGATTTGATATATTCTCAATAATCTTTATTCTAAAGTGAAAACAATGATCATTTTACAATCAATGGCCAATCTGTTAGATAACAAAGCCATTAAAGAAAAACTAAAGTGAATAAGTGACTTTTATTCATACACAACTAATGGAGTATATGTTTTGCTGCACTCATGGAACATCATAGTAATTTTTGATGACGAGCCAAGATTAATTTAGGTAAAAAAAACGTATTTCTTTTCAAAAATGATTCATTGTGAATTTGTGAGCATACCTTTATGTATATCTTCCCATAGGTAAGGCATACACATTTTCTCCTCCTAAATTTACTTTTAAAAACACATCATCTTGAAAGATTTTTCCCAGAGCATATAGACTCTCATCGCTCTGTCTCTGTGGATCTGATTAAATTCAACACATTCATGCACAGCTGTCGCACAAAAACATGCATATTGTAGATGTTACCTCCAGTAAATAACACATGGAGTCATTTTCTTGGTAAATGAGTGACTAAATTCTCCAAGAGAAAACTTTGAGTACAAATCAAAGATGATTCGTGTGTGATTTCCTCATTACAAAATAAATGCATAACTTATGTGATACTGACCGCTGTCCTCTTTACAATATAAAGAGCTTTAGTGACATCTATTGGGTGATAAAGGGTACTGCAGGTCCTGTTTTACTCCCCTCGTGATGTTGTGGATGGTTTTGAAATCCCCTGAGATTACCCAAGGATTTAATGAATAACATTTGATCCTATCTATAAAGATTACCGAATAAATCATTTGGATGGATGTGCAGCTTATAGAATGACCAGCGGCAGGTCATTTGTGAGCATCGCCACTTCTGAATTTTGAAAGCAAAAATTGAAAGCAGATTATATCAATTCTGAACTTCAGCGTCCATGTTTTCACTGTAAATGGAAATTGGAGATTTGTATTTTGCCACACATTATTTAGTGTTATTATTTATCATATATGTATATATTATTTATCATATATATATATTCCTCCACTGAAGAATTTGGAGAATCCGTGTTTGGTTTGTTTATCTGGGAGCTTTTCATACAGTGATAAAAACAAGAAGTAGTTACATGAAAGTGCACATATTCACACCAAGCCACGAGGCTAGACAATATTAATTTCATCGCTCTGGTGAGCATTTCTTGGTTGCTGTGAGGATGCTTCCCTCTCGCAGGAATACTCAAGTCGTACTTCAACATTATAACAAGAGCACAATTTTTGAATGTTTTTACAATTAAAACCACCGTACTTGTTCTTATAGGTAAATAATACATTTTGCAATACTTGTAACTGAAATCCACCTAATGTGATAAGGGAATAGCCATGAAATCATATACAAATGCAAATTGACATTCATTAGGTTCTGTTTATGAATTATAAACTTAATACTTGGAATCCTGATGACTTAACATTTTGTTTATGATGAGCAAGGAACACTTGATCCATTCTGAAATAATCAACACACCTGTTAAGCATTAACTATTTGAATACTGATTAAGAAACACTGCTGAGATCCTCCTTTCTGACTTTATGTGGAACCTAACTATTTCTACATATTCTCTCTAATAGAGTTGTGTTGATGTGACTTGAATTATTTGATTTCAAAAGCCTTTTTTTATGTGTAAAAACCTTTAATCTTGGCTAAAATTCAGAACCACGGTCAGCTCCGGGTTCATAACAAAGGCCAGTTTCACACCTGCATTCAGGTCAGGGACAGAACCAGACACCTGACGGTGAGGAACTATGGGACCAAGAGAGGAGAGACATGGAGGAAGTACCCGATTACATTAAAGTTTTATAAACGTCCTGATATTTTTGTTTTCACCGATGCAAGCCAGTCTATAAATCCGTGACCTGAAATCCTGGCTGCTTGCCTGCTCTGCCGGTGCAGTTGGCAAACGGTGATAAAGTCAACAAAAACGCACAGGAAACAACTTCCGATCATTTCTTTAGAAATAAGATCTTATTTAAACCAAAAAAAAAGTAAAGGCTGGATTTGGGTTGAATCGGGTTGTTCCGGTGCAGTTCTAATCATTAGATTTGTTTAAATTTTCCTTTCAGTTCAGTTATTTCTGTTCGATTCTTTGAGGTATGCTTTTGCAGTGAGGGTCATGTCGTCTTATTTCCTGCACGCCTACAACGTTGCTTCACTCTCACTTACTTGACGCAGCTGCTGCGCAGCGCTGCGCATCTTTGGACCGTGCTGTCAAACAAACCCTCAGAAGGCAAGGATACATGCAAATAGCTCTGACTTGGTGAAACAGTTCAACGGAGAGTGTTCCTTTCAGTGGGAAAACTCAGGTCTTCTCAGGGATCCAAGTGGCCACAAGACGCTGCTTGAAGCTGTGCTCGCTGTTGTAGGGGACTGTTTTGGAGTTTATCGTGTTTCTCTCTCTCTCTTTTCTTTTTCTTTTTTCATTTTTCGTTTTTAAACTATTTTATTCAACATAGATGCCGGTGGAGTAATTTAGAGAACTGGTAACTGCTGCTCGCAGTGAGGTGCTTTCATGTCTTGGAAGAACATCTCGTGGAGCTGGTGTGCGTAGAGCAGCCTGACCACTGCGGAACGGTCGCTGGAAGTGTTGCTGATGCAGAAGTGAGCAGGGGGGTTTGGTGATTTTGTGGATCGTCCCCAAGACCGAAGTTCGACAACCTACAGCTTCCTCCGTTTTGCCATCACCTGCGTGCGGGACTATGTTGATGAAGGAGTACCGCATCTGCATGCCTCTCTCAGTGGAGGAGGTAGGAGAAGTTGTTGTGATTTTCTCTGAGTTTCGTCCTGGTCTGTCTGCTGGATGTCCACTCTTTAGCCTTAAACACGAGCCTGACATCCTCAGAGTTACAGATCTTTATGATGTTGTCATTTTTATGGCTGAACTGATTGCTGTAAAGTTGTCAGTGATGCGTTTGCACCAAGGCTGCAACAACAGATTCTCGGTCAGGCATCCACCGCTGGGTGGAGCTGCCGCTTTCTGTTACCTTGCTGAGTTGCGCCACAGAGAA
This sequence comes from Odontesthes bonariensis, assembly GCF_027942865.1. Taxonomy (NCBI): domain Eukaryota; kingdom Metazoa; phylum Chordata; class Actinopteri; order Atheriniformes; family Atherinopsidae; genus Odontesthes; species Odontesthes bonariensis. The sequence goes on from NC_134526.1 coordinate 17,512,754, forward strand.
GCGGAGCCGTTTAAGCGAATACAGAAGCAGCAGAGGGAGTTGTGTAATTGTTGACAGTGAAGGACAAATTATTAATCTGTTTCACTCTGAGCGTTTGGATTGTGAGAGTTCGTGAGTGGAAGTGTGTAGACAACAAGTACTTTTAACACATCAGTTCCTTTAGTCTACCTAACACCACTGAGCAATGTTACTGCACATTCTCAAGCATCCAGATCATGTTCATCCTAAGAGCTGTAGTAGAACCAGCTGATTTTTTTAAAAGATGTTTTCCCTCTCATCTAATTTGTTTTCTCAGTTATATGACACATTAAATTATGTAACACTCTGTGTCTAATGTCAATCAGAATTTCCAAACACAAGGGGAGCAATGATGTAGAAGATGTCCAGCACAATGAGAATTCTGTTCCCCTATTTATACTTTTGAAGGGACACCTCCCCATGGACACATGCAACACTTCTTTGAGAACAGACAGAGGAGGTTGAAGAAGTCATCCATGTTAAACTGGAGCGACCATCCCTAAACACAGGTGGTGCACCCACCTAGCAGTCAGATGTGATGTAATCTTGACATTTCTCAGGCAGTTTCACCAAATCATTTTCACTTGATTTGTGTCATTCTAATGACCCACGTGATGGCAGGGTTGATGTAGGGAAGACAAATAAATGACCTTGAATGAGTGAATGAATGAGTGCTAATGGACCTAGAGGAGGTTCGGTGCAAGGGACCCCAAATTTGGTAGGACAAGCCTCTTAAATAAGAAAGAAGCACACAATAAAAACGAAACCCAGTTCCTTTCAAATGAAGATTGAAGAACATTTGTTACAAAGTCAGAGGGAATGTTTCCTTTCTGCTGCTTTTTTTTTTTTAAGGTATGGTGAGAATTTTTTAATAGAACTTTATGTGATGCAACAAGTTCACGCATTTTTTTCTTTTTGTCTCTGCATTGTAAAACAAAATGATTGGAGTGATAATTTAGTGCATCATGGTGATTTTGTCAACTTTTAAACAAGAATGAGCTCCCACATGTCACGTTGTTTTGCTTTCATGTAGCAGTTATGAGTGGTGTAAGATTTGTAACTAGGAGTAACATACTTCAGATCCAATGCAAACTGAACCAAAACAACATGTTTTATTGAGTTTCACTATGTTGTAAAGGTTTGTAAAGTTTATAATGTGACAGCTACCACTGGTGGAGGGATATGCACACCTCTCAATCCCTCACTGCTATAAAGCAAAGCCATATTTGAGTTATTATTATTTGAGTTCAATCAGAGCTGGATTCAACAGCGTTCTCTGAAATTTATTGATCCATGGTCCTTTAAGGGGTTTTTGTGTGTTTCATGTTTGTGATTACCAGTATGCTGCTTCATCACATCTTGTCCTGAGGCTGATTGGTTCCTCTGCTTTTTTTTTCTTTCTTCGCTCTGTTGGTGATGAAACCCTCAGCTGTCCTCTGCAGCCAGCCAAAGGCTATTCCATCTGCTGTTGTATTGACAATAATGCGTTCCAACCTAATTTATTGATCTCACAATGACTTGGTAAATGAGTGTTTGTAAACTATTCATTTTCACAGCTTGCAAATATGCACCTGCACGCACATGATTCATGCAGATGTCATCATATAGAATCATATACTCACTCACTGAGTGGGACTTTTTTTGAATTCGTGGCTGTTTTAAACACAGAAAACAACCCCCAAAAAATAACGAGAGGTTCATATCCCCCTTTCTTTATCATCTTCCCTTGATTCTTTATTCTTTCATTATTTTCCATGTAAGGATAAAGCTCACTAGTAATCACATGAAAGCCAAACCTTTGATGTTTAGAAGGAGTCAGTATCTTTCAGTGGAATCCTCTGGAATGGTGACCCAGAGATTCTCAGTTTCTTTTTTCTTTTGAATTCATGATGAGATTATTTTTGGTTCTTTGGTGTCCTGCTATATTGTTTGTGTTGCTTTCATGACACATCAACACTCACAAATCAGAATCTGTTCAAACGGCACTGCAGCATGAAGGTAACATGCTGCTTTTCAGATAAATGTAATAAAGACATGACTAGAGAGCAAAGGAATTTCGGTACCAGCAGATATCAAAAGGGCTTCTTTCCAAGACCCTGATCTTCCAGTGGCAATGATGCTGAATCTCCGCTGAGTCACAAAACACATTTCTGTCTTTTCCCTTGTGCATATGTGTGTGTGATTTAATTGCCACCTCAGTGAATACTTCTACTTTCTGACACTGACAATTTTTGGACACAAATTAAAAATGTGCAGAGTCAATAGCTAGAGCCAATAGAGGGTAGCCAGTTTACACCCTAATAAGGGATTTGGTGTAAAAAAAAAAAAAATAATAAAAATCAAATTAAATTAAATTAAATTATACTGCACAGTGGTGTGGTGTGGTGGTTAACACTGTCACCTCACAGCAAGAGGGTTCATGTGGGCTTTCTGTGTGAGAGTGCCTGGTTGTTTGTCTCATTTGTCTCTGTGTGGCCCTCTGATGGACTGGCGACTTGTCCCACAGTCCATCAGGTCCATCAGGTGGAGTAGCCCCACCTCTGTCCCATATAGGAAATGGATGGATGGATAGATTACAGCTCTGTTTAAGAGAATGTTTGTGATTTTTACATTGAAGATGATGCAGTTGGAGAATGAATCACTGCTCCAGTAAAATCCAGATTTGATAACCACAGCTTTATCAGACGAAACCAGACGTTACCATTCAAGTTACTTAAAGACAATGTCTGTGCGGTGATTTCAGCCATACATTCATGTACGATTATCTCTCACAGAGAAAGTTAGAAGCTGCAGAATGTCGTGAACATGTACTCACACAGTACAGAGTCTCGGTTGTCTGACATGCTTCAGTCAATAACTTGATTCAGCTCCTGTGTACATATACTGGCACAAGCACAGTGGTCCAACCATAGCTTGACTCAACTGTACATGTAACTGTAGTTTCGTGACACCATGGATCTTTGTTTTCTTTTGAGAACAGCATCAGTTAGAAAAAAGTGTGTAATTGAAATGGTGGAGTTTTGGAGTATAGGTTTAACAACCCAGTAATTACCTTTCAAATCATGTATGTCTTTTTGTTTACTACAGGATTGCGATCTGCACAGTATAGCGAAGTAGAGCTGCTCTGCTTCTGAAAGGGTCACAGTGTGATTTGAAGTTAAATGGATAAGATAATGCAGACTTGTGCCCGGTTTACAGCCAAAGTTTTTTGAGTGACATTTTACCATGACAACTTGTGTACAATACACTATGGCCACATCAATGGTGTTAAAGGACAATGGTGTTAAAATGATGGGTTCCATCTAGGTTCCCAAACCTAAAAATGATGTTCTGTTGCCTCACCCTAACTAAAGCACAATTGAAAATGTAAGGTAAAATGAAAGCCTAAAATTAATTGTTCCACAGAGGACATGGAAAGTCTCCTGGGGGAAAGACATGCTTCATGCTTAAACGAGACACTGAAATAATCCCCCTGCGTCTCAGTTTTAAGGAGCAGTGTGTGGTGTAGTCTCAGTGGTATCTGGACTCTACTGCTTTGTCACTTCGCATGTGTGCTCAAAACACTGAACATCATGACAACAGCCAGGTGTAGTGTAAGGTCATTCTCTGGGGTTTTCACATGTTTGTTTCTGTCCCCTGCGTACATGAGCTGCCTCACATTACCTCGAGGCCCAGGCCAAAGATTTTGCTCATGTCGCTAGAGTGCAGGTTCAGTGTTCTGACTAACAAAAAAAAAAAAGCCTGTTTAATCCTTCTTCCCTTAGGAGCTTGTCACTCAGCCAGAGAGTGACTTGGTACACTTGCACCAGATGGTGGAAAACATGCTCAATCAGATGACCTGCCAGATGTCAAAAGATGAGCCAATGACAGAGTGCATGTGTAAAGAAGTCCGTTTGTCCAAATTTCAAAGATATGTTATAAGATTAGATGTTTTTGCAATAAAGTAAAGAAATGAGATTTGACAGCTGTGCGTTTTAGAAGCACTGGCAGGTGAAGGATTTTCTCATTTGTCAGAACATTTACAGAGCTTGTGGCTCCTTTCTTTGCAGTCTTTCAACTCTGGCGTGCATTGAAGACTCTGGGTAATGATCAGCAGAACTAATCTTTCAGAGAATTCAACTGGTAATTGGAGTAAATTAATGTTTTGTCTTTTGGCTCCAAACAATAGTAATTTTGATAGAATACGTAGAATCGGCTGTACGGTGTCATTTATGTCTTCATAAACTAAATTTTTTCAGATGTTTGCATGTTTTTACTTTTTTCTGTCTCTGCACATACAAATTAATGGACCTAATTTTTACAATTTTAAGGATTTTCAACAACACATCCCCAAAAAAAACAAAACCGATATATTTGCCATCACAATATGTTTTCTCAGCATTCTATAAATTGATTATTTGAGACTGTCCTGGTCCCTAAGATGTGTGTGATGCATTGTAAAAAGGGTGTAATTTAGTCCTAACCATGACCATCACACTCATACCAACGGCCAATTTAGAATTGCAAATTAATCCAACAGGCATGTTTTTGGATGGTGGGAAGAAGTCTGACTATAATGACTTGTTAAAGGAAAGACTTAGGAATGATTTCTGCACTTGTGTGGAAGTTCTCGTATTTCCCTTCTGCCATGTATCTGAAAGAGGGGCAGGTAGAGCCATCAAGGTAACATCTTAAAATACGTATACGTGTCAGAAAAAAGAACAAGCAGGCAGAAATAGCTGTGTTCCATAGCAACATTAATGATCTGGTAAACACGTAGGGTCAATGCTTTTCTATCTTTAGTCTAGAGTGGAGGGCTAAATAAAGAGTAGTTGTGCAGGAACAGCTGGTCAGGTGCCTTGGGGTTGTGAGTACAGGGATGACTAATGGAAAGGTGAGAAATGAAATTAGTTCTGAGGACCGAGAGAGTATGTCCCAGTGTCCCATTTACATAACAAGAGAAAAAAGAAAGAAAAAGAAATAGAATTGTATGAAAATGAGCTTCTCAAAACTGGACCAACACAACCAAATGGTGCCAAAGATGATAGAGATGGTCCTGCATTTATAAAATAGACTGACCAAGCTGCTCTGCATATACTCCATAGTTCCATCTTTCTGCAACTTTTAAAAACAGTCAAATATTGTTGATATAACAGAGTTTCCAATAAACCTGCTCTTGTTCACTTTTTTTATTCATTTATTTTTTTTTTGTCAGATGATTCATGGCGTCAGAAATTGTGATTGAAAATCAGCCCATTAAGACTACGTGCCAGCTTGTGGCTCCTTAAAGCGTTTCCAGACTGTCACTCAGCTCTGATAAAATCCAGATTTCACTGTAGTGTCATTTGCCAAAATCACCATTCAAGCAACTTGTACACAACATCTGAGCTGTCAATTTTGCCATACTTACATGTACAATGGTCTCCCACAGAGAAAGTTAAAAGCACCAGAATGTCTTGAACCTTTTCTCATGGCAGTCCATGGCATCGCAGCATTGGATGTGCTTCAGTCTGCTCCTGTGCTAATATATTAGGACAAGGATGGTGGTCAAATTAAAAGGCCAAGCCGAGCTATAATCATAGCACAACTCAATTGTGCATGTAACTATACTGAGTTCAGTTAAGCCTAAAAAAAATCTTTATTATTGACTAGAACTCAGCACACTGAGTGCATACTTTGTCATTTAAAGGCATGCAGTCAATAGAAGGCAAAAACAAAAGACAGAGGTTAGATATGAAGAATAACAAGGAATCATGGTAATTATTAAAATGCCATGGAAGAGGGAATTAGAAAACAAACCAAGCAAAGAGACATGTGGCTCCTAAATTACATGCAATGAGAGACTATCTCAAAACCTTTACTGCACAGAAGATAACACAGTGATCAGACTTGGTTAACTAGAAAAAAGCAAAGGTGCCGTTCGAACCCAATGACAAAGACATTTGAAGGATCTTTGGATGTATTAATTAGAAGTTTGAGTGTTTGTACAGAGAAACAGACTTATATAAGCATTGTCTTTGACAGAGAATGCTTAAATTCTACTTTAAGAGCAGTCACTCTCATTGCTCTTTAGCTGCATCAAGCATCATTAGAACCGGGGGTTTACAGGTAAAATAGTGTGATGGCGAGAGATAGAGGGTTTACCAACAGAATAAACTTTCTTAAATAAAAAAGGAGAAAAGAAAACAAATGATTCATTTCAGAAATCAGTGCCGTGTTATTGTAGTAGAACCATATAGTGTAGTTAAAGGCACAAATTTTTTTTTTTTTTGCCAGCATTAAATCCGTGTAATCAGAAGCAGACAGAGGCTATTTCCTTGCAGCTGATCTGGCCACTGGTGCCAGATTAGCTGTTGATGGGTAATGTAAAGGTGATTATTTGTGTGTCTAATCCAGTAACCCACTGCATCATCCACTACCTTCACTAGGCATTAGAGAAACCCAGTGGAACAGCCAACAGCCGGGTAATTACTTGCAAGCGATGGCTAGAAACCTATTAAATGGGACTTAAGAATCATCTGGTCTTCATGGATGATATTGTTTCATACATGTGCTCATATTTAGACCTTGATGATCAGTGCAACAAAACAGCCTGACGGTAATTTTGATATTGTCAATTCCACTTGGCAATAGAAACACACAAATCTCCGCGTGTGTTAACAAAAAGAAGAGGTGCGTCTTTTCTTGTGAAACATGTTTTAGAAATTCAGAAAAAGAAGCCCGACTGTTGTTTTTGGTTTCTGATAAACTGTTAAAAAAAAAACACAGCAAAGTGCTGCTTTTGCAGCCAGTAAAAGACTCCTGTGCAGTTTAAATGACGTGATTTGTAATTTTGAAAATGACAGTTAATCACTAATCACGGCAGTCATTCAGTCACTACCTCTCCTTATTGCAAAGCTTAAAAAAACATCTCTAAATGTTGTGCCTTAATGCTGCAGCCTCTGGCTATGTGTGTGAAACTCCTCATCGTAATTTGGAGCTTCAAACAGAACTCCCATGGGCTCAGAGAAAGTGGTATCATGTTTTTCAAATGCTCCAACATTAACACGCACTGTGCCTGCAAGTCTACAGAACCCTGCAACGCAGATTTATTTCAAAGATATAGCAGCCACACTGATTTATTATTCATTTTGAAGTGTCTAATGGAGTGACACGCCAGCAGAATGCTGCTGGATCGAGACAAAGTGAAGCTATTTGAATCCACATAATCATTGTTCACTGTGCCTGAACCTGCCTAATGAAAATCTGTTCACCAAGAATAGGGTTGTTTTGCTTTGAAGCAACTCTTTGATGTGCCGTGTTAATTTGTTCTCGTGTAGATAAATTAGATTTAAGCATGTTGAACCCAGCTGAACTCGGCTTCCAATCAACCTTGAAATGGGCTGAGTTTGCAGGCCATGTTTACGTAACAATTGAAAAAAAAAATCATTTAAATTTGTACCGACTCAAGCGTCACAAAACCAAGCAAACACACACAGATTTAACGTCGGGGATCGAATCGCTCTGCATGTACAGAATCTAACAGAAGGTCCAAAACACAAGAATGAAAAGGGACAGAATTTGAAAGTTCCTTGTGTATATTTTTGTTAAAACTGCGTTTTTGTTGCTGTTGTGTTGACCCTCATTATTGTTGTCTTCCATTTTTTTCAATGTTATGGTTTTATTGTTATCATTAGAAAAAATTCTTCTATAGAAGAAGAAGCATTATATAGCATCGTTCAGCAGCTGAAACGAGCTTCCTGAAAACAGGAAACTCTTAATCGTATGTTCTCCATTTCTGCCGCTCTTCCTGTGCTCTCAAACCTCACTTGCTGTCAACATTCTGTCTAAACAAGGAGAAACAATGGCTACCGAGAATAGAAGCTGCACTGACACACTGTGAATGTGACAGTAGAGTTATGGCACAGGAGGAAGTAAAGATGCAGCACGAGCAGAGAGCAGCTGGGCATGCCACATCATAATGTGATCACCGTGTATCAGGACGCTTTGTGCTCTCTGGTGATGGATCTTACATTTGATCACACCTTCTCTATGATGATAATACGTTCATATGCATTAGTAGTTTGCCCATTTTCAAAATTAAGCTGGCAAACACCAGTTAAATGTTGAACTCAATCAAAAAGAAAATGTCTTGATTAAAAAACCTAATATTTTATCACGGATTTGTTGTGAATCCTCTTGTAGCTCTCATTTTACTCCGTAAACTTAGTAAGCTTTTACTTGTAACATAGATGCGACACTGCTGACAATTTCCATATTTATTGTGTTTTCTCTACAATGATATTTGCTAAATGTGTTTCTTACCGGGAAAATACTTTATACCCTACATAGCCTCGACAACATAGATGCAAACAAAGGCCCAAAGCCTTTGTAGATAACAAAATCACAATTCCTGGTTCAGTTTGTAAACGCAATAAGAAAGGATCATTTGGACTCTCGGATACACATTTCCATTTAACTTTCTGCTATATCTCTAATACATGCATGAAGCCTCTGTACAAGTGTGTATGTGTGTGTGTGATCTTCACATTTTAAGATTTTGCTGAGAAGTTACAAGTACAGACTTTGAAATGAGGCTACAATGAAGTAGACGTATGACTCCATTCACTGGATATGTCCAAGCAAGCGACGAATACAAAGTGAATTTATGATTTATTATTTAGCAACTACCCCAGTTACCATTCATTCTGCCTTTCTGGCTCACCTCATTTTGTGTTTTTAGTAAAAAACAATACACACCCACGTGCTTGTTGTTTAGCAAGCATATCACCATGGCCAGTAGCCCAGTCTCTAGTGTCTGTCTACTATTCCAAAGCGTAGCAATCTCTCAGTCCATCCTTGTCAATTGAGAGGTAGTAAACTGTCCCCAAACTGTTTTTTTTCTGTCAGGCAGCATTCATATGTCATAAGGAGGAATCTCCAGATGAGTGTGAACATGTGTCAGCATCTAACCATACATTTAGTAACATGTAGACCACACAACTATGTTCTTTTAACTTATAATCCTAACCACTCACAGATGAGAGCACAGTAAAAAAGTGAGGTTGGCTTTACACCAGGATATGCGGTATGTGTGTGTGTGCTTTCCTGAACTCTTGCGTAGTGGCTGCATGCGTGTATCCACTACACCTATTTCTCTCTGTTGCAGTGCAGTTGTGACTCAGAAACTGCCAGCACAATTATTCTTAGACACAGTGATGCCTCTGACAATGACCATAAAATCACATTTTTGTATAATCCATGGTTGTTGTGACTGAAAAAGTAAAGAGATATTAAAGTTTTCCAGCTGTAACTTGAACAAGCAGCTGCTGAAAATAACTGAATTCTGATGATTATCATCATCAGTCATCATCACACCAGGTGAGCCGAATAATTTATCTTTGTCTTTACATATTTCCTGCATACTGGAACTACAGTGAAAGGTGCATTGTTGCTGGTATGAGGTCAATCGGCTGACCAACAAATGTTTTTACTATTTTACTGTGAACACTAAAACCATACATTTCTCCTGTCTCGTGCAGACAGTGTGGATGTTCTACTCTCTTAATTTGAGAGCAGACAGCAAAATAATGACATACAGCTAACACTAGTCTCCTGGTGTGCAGCCGGAAGGATCTGCCAGTGGGTGGGAAGCAGAAAAACACAATGACTGTTGAAAACATTGTACGAGAAGAGTCTTGAACCAGAAATCTCTTGCATAAATGTGTTCATTTTCACAAGGGTCCATGAATTGATATCATGATGGAACTGGAGATTGCGTTGGCAGTAACAAAAAATCTATTTCTACAACAGACTGCCTGCATGTGCAGTCCGTCTGGAGCACTGATAAATTGTAGCATCTACCTGTAAAGTTCATCTTAGACAATTAGGAAACATCTGTCAATTCTTGCTGCAAAAAAACAAGTAACACTTGTGTTTTTTTCTTTTTTAACTACACCATAATAATACCGAATCGACACTGATTAAGACACAAATCACAGCGACACTGCTGAGGGTGGACAACAAATTTGTCTGCGACTAATTAATTTCCTTTCACAAATCAAAAGAAAGGATTTGACCAATTGAGTCAATGAGCTGCATAATTATTGTTTGATCCTTTAAAAGGCTTCCAGAGGGTAACTAGGAGATGTTCACTCAGCACCTCGAACCCCAATCAGCTTCCCCAACCTGATAATTACCACAGTGCAATTACATTTTCTACATTAAAGCCCTCTTGTAATAAAAACCTTACCACTCAAAGCTTTATAGATGTATCTGAACCATAGCACATCAAAGAGTTGCTTCAAAGCGAAACAGCCGTCCTCTTGGTGAACTGACACCTGCAAAGTAGATACAGGTCTGCCAGGTGGTCAATGTACAGGCCATGACACGCACACAGAAATATGTCCGAAGTCATCTGCATATGTGGACAGACATGTGCTTGGCTTGATGATGTGCAAACCCGGAATCACAGGTACAAGTGTCCCTGGTTGCCATGGGAACATCAGCGTTGCACAGCTGATTAGAAATCTCTTTGATGATGAAGTGGCTTTCTGCATGTGTGCAGTGAGCACAGATAGGTCAATGGAGCGATGGAGCGAAAAAAACAAAAGAGAACATAAGTCATAGCTTTTTTTTGTCATTTGTCATCGTGAATAAAAGTGTTTTTATTAATATATTTACATGCTTTTACAGATTTATTTTTGTGTGTTTTGAAAGTCTTGAAATCTGGTGGACAGCTGTTGAAAGTGGGGCAGTGAATGTGTCACTAAAAGGTTCAGCATTTGCGGTGGAACTTCATCCAAAACACCAGATGGTCTGAGTGTGTGTTTACTGTTTGTGAGTCCAAAAAATGATGTCACATACTTTCCATACTATAGGGTATTTAGAGTGATATTGGCTCAAGCAATAAGACACAATAAGGAACAATATGTAGATTTAAACATGATTCTACAGGTGTAGCTGAGACATTACATATTATCATAAATGCAAAAAGGGCAGCATTCACACTATAATCTAACAGGAAGGTGTATTTTGCTACATTATGAATAATTGTGTATAACTACAGCAAAAGCTGAGCCTTGCTCAACATTTTTCCAGGGAATTTCTTTTCCAAAGCTCTTCGCTTTGGCACCCCTGCTGTTTCAAAGTATTTGTTGCCTTCAAATGAGTGAGGAGGCTGTAATTATTCAGCCTGAATTCTGTTGGAGCATGGCCCTGAAAACACACACACAATATAAACATAAACAACAAGGGATCATCGGCCAGGTTTGTCCTTCTGTTCCATATACAATTTGGCAAAGGGGCAATCAGTTTTTACAACTTCTGACACTAAAATGATCACCTAAAACATCCTGTAACTCTAAAGGGAACGACTTCATAAAATTTGCATTAAGTGCTCTGTACAATTTACTTTGCTTTTGCACTGAAGCCTCAGCAAACAAGAAGAGACTCCTACTGCGGGCAGTGAACAAAATGGGGGCCTTCTGCTTATCTGCATAAATTATGAAGGTTGCCTTCATAAGAGAAGAGCTAAGTGTGACAAATCTAAGTGAATATGTCGACAAAGATTAAGGATTAGAAACAGAACATTATGACTTTACACGAAAGGCTTCTTTTATTGTAGAACATAAGGTGACCGTGGCATTCATTTTTTTTTAAATTTTCGTTGTCGTCAGTCTGACTCAGTGTTTATGTGCTGCTAGGGGCCATAACTGTAGGTGTCCAGAGGCACTGATTCTCCTCTCTTTCTTTCTTGTGTTTTTTCACCTGCCGTCAGAGATCTAAACACATTTTGTCATCTCTAAGTAGAAGAGATGTAACTTTTCCTCAAGCTGCCAAAGGTGTACATGTCTTTCTGTATCCCTAAATTAAATAGAAACAGAAGACTCACTGTCACGATCGCTTGTGTGCTTTAAGGGGGAAGTTCACTTTGTCCAAAACAAGCATTCATAAGCAGATGTCATGGACACTGCTGTCATAAACTATCAGTAGCTGACTGAGATCATGTGAGCTGGTCTCTGTATGTTGTGTGTGTGCGAGTGAGGGGCCTGTAAGACCTTTCTGCAGCTGTTGTGACATAAACCTACTTTGCATACTGTATCTGTGTCCAGGTCTATAGTTCACTGTCAGCAGCTAACTGTCCTTAACGCTATAAATAGCATCAACAATCGCCATTATCAGGGGCAGTTTCTTGGCAAAGTGGTCTAAATGCATAAACTGGATGCATGAGGCAAGTTTTTGAGGCACTTATGTGCTGTATTAGAAGTGTGGTGAAATCATTACAATAAAATAGGTGGGATTTAAAGGGGTTTTTTCCCTTTTTTGAAGGAAGAAACTGATTCGTTGATGAAGATTCTCAGTTATCCAGTTCATGGTAATCATAAGAGCTTGAATAATGGCAACTGGACTCCTTCTTGGATCTTGAAGACGTTTTGGGACTCATCCGAAAGGCTTCTTCTGTGAGAAGTAAAGCTAGTGCATTAAAACAAAAGCAAGTTTCAGAAGAGAGCTATAAAGTAGTGAGAAAGAGTGAAGCCTGAAAGCGGAATCATAGTTGTTGGTCTGTTCGATTTGAGTATCTTGATAGTTAGTAATGGATGATCTGCTCAGATGAGGTGCCCATGCACCAGTACTCCATATCACTCCATGACATTTCAGAGGTTATCAAAGAGTAAGAAATGTATATGAACTAATTCATTTTACAACTTTGAACTTTGTTCAGATGCCCTTGCATTCTGGCGCACTGACAAATTGGAAGGTATCATCTTAAATAGCTTAATCGATAAAGCTGATTGGAATTAGTAACAATCAGTATAACAATAATCACTGTCATTAATGTAATACAAAGAGGAGGTTTCAGCTGAGCTAGAAAGAGAGAGCATGATTTAATGTTGTTGTCTGTGAACTGTGAACAAATAAATGCAACATATAGAAGAAGCTTTGCGTCTGTGGTTTCCAGCTCATGAGTAAACATCCGCGTTCATAATTTTCTTCTCTTTTTGGTTTTCTCGTTTTTCAGCCCAGGTGAGTCATTTCATTCTTCTACTTTAATGCATGGACTTTGTTCTCAGTTTTAGCTGTTATTAAAGTGATTCATTTTAGAATGATCAATCTCTCTCTCTTATTACAGTTTTTCTCAGTTAAGAATTACTACCAGGTCAGAACATGTTGTGCATACGATGGTTCACAGAGTTTAAGGATGTTGAGGATACAATTTCCACTAGTTTTAACAAAAAATATATTTATATTTCTTGAAATTAATTGATATTCTTATTTAACTTGAATCCAGATGGGCTCCTGTACCACCCATGCCCACACTTAATAGAATGGAGCTAATGTTAATGCAATTAATTCAAATTGTTTGCCTTAAAAGCAATTTGTGATAAGAATTTTAGCCTGTACAATGAACTACCAATGTTTTTCTTTTATCTCACACAAATATTACAAAATCATGAAAACCTTTTTTGCTTCCAGGAAATCTAACAAAAGCACCCACTGTTGACATTAAACCAGTGAAGCAGCCTGATGGTGGACACCCAGCCAGATATCTCACAGAAATATAAGATCATCAAAACTTTTTTTTTTCTCCACGAAACGGCACCTACTGTAAGTATGCCTGTTGATAGGAATTATACAAACAGTAGGGTAAAGATAATGTGAAACATGTTTAAATAATCGTCCTCATTGTTTTAGACAACTACCTTCCTGCTGAAGCACAAATCCAGATTATCGTCGGACTGTGAGTACTCATGCTTGGGTTTGTTATTTGGAGCTCTGGATTCATTTCCTACAAGAAAAAATCTGCAGCTTACACTACTGTCTGCCAAGGTGAGGACAGTGAAGTAAATGTATTTGATAAAAGAGTTGTACATGCAGTGGTGATGAATAGAAGTTTTTGTCTTTGTTTTAACAGGGCAAACACTGATTCCTGTGGAAAACTTCTCTGCAGCAGCTTCAACAAACGCTATCGTTGTTGACGTTCTGCGTATGTCTAAGTTAGGGTTGTGGTGGGCAGGTTGGTGTGGTTATATAAAGCGTATGTCTGGGGTCCAGTGGACAGTGTACAAATCATATTGCTCAACAGCAGTTTGGCACACAAAAATTTGCACTGAACACATGTATATGCACCCCATTCAGGTGCTTTGTGGCTGGAATAGAATGACCCTCAAAACTCTCTCTGCCATCTCTCGTTTAAATGTCAACAAAGTGGGAATAGAAAAGAAAAGGTTCCTTAACAAGATAAAAACTTGATGATGGTTAGCACAAGAGCCCATTTATAAGATGAGACATTTCGTACTGTTTCCCACATCTGACAACAGACAGAAAAACATTCAAATGAAAACTGTTGTATTATGTATCTGTCAGCATTAAAAAAAAAATAAAACTGTGCCCACTTCTGTTTCTTTTTTCTGTCTCTATTACAAACAAGTTTTGCTGCACGTGTTCTTACAAAGTCAGTAAGAAATTACTAGTGAGTCCATTTTTTAAATAAATATTTATGTATAATAAGAGTTGAAGGCCTGAGTATAGTGTAGTGGTGGCCACAATTAAAGGTAACCAGGGACAGGCTGAATAAGTTATCAGAATAGTTCAAATAACATGCATTCAGCTTTCTCCATACGTGAACATAATAACTGACATAATAAACATAATTCACATTTAATGAAATCTGTTTAGTTGGTATTAACATACTGGTCCAGCCTTTGGCTATACAGACAACCCATACGAATTAAGATGAGCGTTTAATGCATGTACTTTGTTTACCTTTTTTGATTAAATTGTTCTACAGTAAGTGGATACTAATTAGCTTTTTAATATTTAGACAATATGTGTTTGTACATTTCATATTGAACACTGTGTTATACATAAAGAATGAATACGTTCTAGATGGTGTGTCTTTTTTAACATGTAGTAAGCATTTATCTTCCTTCAGTTCAACTGTAAACAGTTTGTAGGAAAGGTATGACAAAGATCTCACAGCTGAATACAGGACCCTCAGCAGTTGGTGAGAGCTATAACGTACACACCCTGCTTCACATGCTACAAATAACATCACACTTCAGTTGGAATTTGCATAACATTGAAAATAATCTGCAATTGGATTTATTTTCTGTGCCAGTAATGCGGATTAAGAGTCTTGCACTTTAACAGTTGAGTTTCAAACTGTTGGCTTCATGTTTATATCCATATAAGTCGCTATTTGAATTCATCCTTTTGTGATAGAAAACTTACAACTAATAGTTAAATAATGATATCAAAATAAATCAGCTATTTTTTAAAATAATTTGAGTGCAATATCAATAGCTTGGTGAGCCTTTTTTGTATGTATCTCACTGCGAGCATTGATTTGTCTGCAGTTGTGTAAGAATTGCTGGATGAGTAAATATGATGAGTTTAGGATTAGTTTACTATTCATAAACATATTTATAGGTAAAGTTATCACACAGCTACAAGCAAACCTGATTGCTGGGAGAAAACTTTAAAAAGTGTGATGTTGTGTATAAACATTTTTCATTCATTTTAATGTAGGAATCAACCACAGCTTCAATCTCCTCTGATTTACAACCCACAGAGCAGGGGGAGAAATGATCACGATTGTATTCTGTTCATGGATTTAAACCCACACACCAGCAACTTCACCAACAGAGTCGAGCAAATTAAACCCGACAGAACAAGAGAGACAAACATTTATTACTAACTGATGAAGCTAACTCTGCATCTGTCTGTCGTCCTGTTTTTTTTTTTCTCTGAGCTCTCTCTCGCTCTCACTTCCTCTGGTATTGCTGTCTTATTGCATTTTTTTTTTCTTATACCTTTATTTATAATGATGACAGGATCGTTTCCCCCCTCAACTTTATGTGTAACGGTGACACAGTCTTTTTCTCTTTTTTTTTATGTAAAAGCAAAGATATGTCAGGCAGGAAACTAAAGCTGTTGCCAATTGTATGTCTCCAATATTGCATTTGTTTTTAAAGTAAAAAAAAACTCTTTTACAAACTGAAAGTCATCCAAAAAATTAGGGAAGTACCCTCTGCTTTTTGCACTTTTTGACTTGATAATGCATTGATTATTCCAATTTGTCCATAATGTAATGCTCCTTTCATGTTACACTTGTTCAACTTGTTCCACGTCTTCTTTTTCTTCCGAGAACAGAAAACCATACAAGCAGCACTCCTCTATACCAAAGTGATTGATGTTAGGATGAGATTGCAAAGGCAGTGAAAATAATATGAAATCCCTGAGACCAAAACACTTACAGTCATACTTTTGCCGTCTCATTCTTTTTCCTTTGCTGGGCCTCTAATGCTCATTTTTCTCTCTCTGCCTCAGCGAGGCTGGAAGAGGTGCACTGTGCTCTCTTTTATGCATAATACATAGGACGGTTTTCGCCACGCAGTCTGAAATTTGAAAAAACTCCAGACGGAGGCAGAAGCGACCAAAGGTTTATGTAACAAAGTGAGAAGTTTATAAAACAGCTGAATGAATCAAGTAAGAAGATCACCTGGTTTTTCTTCAAAGCTCAGGAGGAGTTGAATATCGTTTTGAATATAGATTGACTGTGAATACCGTGTTCTGCTGGTAGATTAAAATATTACTGTCTGTGGCACATAGTACAGATAAGAAATAAGATCAGTCAAAAAACAGCCTTTCTGCTACTGCTACTGCTTCACCTCTCCTTTGTTCTCCACAGCGGGGTTGATTGATCACTGCCTGCTCCTTCCCTCTATTGACTTTGTGTCAGGCTTTACAGGGAGTCCTTTTAAACACACAATCTGGATGGCAAAGTGAAATATATTTGCATACTCTCATTTGATATGCGTATACATAGATGAGTTGACTGACAGGATCTTCATACTGCTTCAATCTTATGAACATCACAATTCCAAAATGCATGTTTTTGTATTAGCTTCCAGTAAGACTTGTGCCACAAAATGGTTTTAGTCCAACATTACCTGGCAGCATTAATTCATGTAAGTTCACGTTTATATTTCTCTGCTTGTTTTTGTTTTTTTTCTCAGGTGTATGGGATTTGGGAATCACATCCACTTTTTACATTTCCCGAAAAAATCCGTTCCATGTTACATGTATCTTGTGAAACACTACCTGTTATCTAGGATCTAAGTAATAAAGCTAGCATTCACCAACATTACAAAGTGTCAACACATGCCAAAAATAGTGCTTACTTTGTTCATTAATGATTGTGCAAGTTTAAGAAGAGGGCTGAAAACATAATTTATTTATTAATCAAGGCTTCCAATACATAATAGCAAGTAGCTACTTCTATTCGTACCACCTTAATTAAGGTGAATTGATTTTAAACACTACAGACGACTAAGAGAGAAATTTCACCTGTAGGTACACCATCAGCATGTTGGCAGCAACACGGGAACAGAAATCCTGCACACACCGACACAATTTGTTGTTCTTTTGAAGAAGGAAGTTCTTTGTAAAGCCACTGTTTGCCTTGTTTGCATATCTGTTGGTGCTGACTGCCAATTTGCACAGATGTGGGTTAGATAGTGGGTAAAATATACATATTCTTGAATTATAAAGCCCACAACAGTAGATAAACAGATATTTACACGTTATTTTTATCATTATTATCATCATCAACTCGAAAAGTTTCATGCAGCACTACTTTAATAATCAGCTCATCACATTCCTGCAGATGGGAAACTATCTACAGTAGAAAGTGAAGTTGGGGAAAGTACCCTGAACAAATAACCAGTTGACGCAAGTCAAGTATGAAATAAACTGCTTGTTAACATACAAATAATTATACACCTCAGAATAAAACAAGAATCAGCAGGTGCTCAAAAGCATAATGACCATTCACAGTCTGCCCAGTAGAGACTAAATGTTCTCTGATGTACGTTGTAATTATTTGAAATAAGATATTTTCGAGTGAAAAGAGTACAACTCTGTATTATGTCTCACACATAATTTAGCTGATATAATGCTTCTGTCAAACTTGAGACTGACAGAGAGACAGAGAGGGGAGGAAATGAGAAAGACTGAAGAAGGAAAGAGCCAGTTTGTGAATGTTGGCAGACAAGAGGCTGAAGGAGAAACTGATGGGTATCAAGGAGAATATAGATTGGAAGAGAAACAGGGAGGGCAAAAGACAGCTGTCCTCAGTCAAGTCCTTTTATGTAATGTCTCAACAGTCTGTCAGCTTCCTGAACATCTTTCTCCAGCACTTCCCTCTCTCTCTTCCCCCTGTCTTTACCTCAGACCATTCCCGTCTTTCTCTCCTCACTCGTTTCCACTCCATTTCATGCAAGCGTAGAAAGACATCTCTCCAGTTGGCCACTCAATCTGCTGCCAAGCAAAGAGTAAAGATGATGCACGCTGGAGGGATATGCAATGAGTGATCTGGATGTTATATAATCTGTAGTTCAGTGACCTCATACACTGCAGGATTAGAGGACGTGGGGAGAGAAAATGGGTAGAGAACGAGGCAGGCAGGACAGCAGGATGCTCTCTCCCACCAGCAGCGATCAGCAATAATAAGTTACACCCCACCACGCGTCTTTGAAATAGTTTATGTAATCTGCTTTTGTGCTTCAGGCATGTGGCTTTAAGGAGAGGCTTTCCTTAAGGTGCATTCATAGCAGTTCTGGCAATATGTTTTATTTATTGTCCACTGAGTTCACCCTCCGTGCTTGTTCTGAGTACCACAAATGAAATTTTGTTTACTTGCACTGAAACATGGAAAGAAATATTACTTCAAACCTGGTTCTATAGAAGCATTACCTACATGATTTATAAACAATTTTTTTTATCAAATAAGAGACTGCAAATCCATTTCTATGACATTTCTGCTGACAGTTTACTTTTTCATTCTGACCTTAGATTTGACATTATCTCTCAAGAAGCTCAAAAAAAGGATTAAACTACATTTTCAGCTGCAGCCATGACAGTGCACAAGACTGTTGGTGCAGAAGAGTTATACCACAGCCCAAATTGCTGAAAACATGAATTCATGTTATGTCAGAAACATACAACACACAGCATTGCAGCAGCATTTGAGCATACTGCCTTTGGAGCAGAAAGATTAGAGTGACAACCCTGTCCATCACTGAAGGAAGGCAGCTGCAATGATGAGTCCTGCCTTCTTTTTATCATATTTACAGCCATGTTTTACCTGGGAATGTGAGGGAAGCAAGAAGAACTATGGGAGGAATTATTATTAAAGCTAGCAATAGCAGTGAGATTCTCTGTTTAATATCTGCTGGACAGCTTTTGGTCTTGATAATAATGTTGGTGTTATTCTTACATGTAACATGTTCCTACCACATAGCTTTGGTTACATTGACCATTTGATGAATGACTCGTGAAAATCTTACTCAGATCTGATCTGATCCGGCTCAATAAGAATTAAAATTGACATTCAGTTTATTTAATCATATATATATTGAATGAACTGCATCGCTGATACATTTGATTTAATAAAGAGGGGTGATCGAGAGAAAAATGTCACCATGTATACACTTGAGCTGATTATTTCTCTCTGATTTAAATGTTTTTTTTGTGCATGATCAAAACATGTGGGAATGCGTTTTAAAGGGCTAGAAACATGAAGGCTACAAAACAAAACAGGTCCATGATGGTCCCTTTTTTGTTGGAAACAGTAGAGTTAAGGCCTGTTGAATATTTTGACAAAACGAGTTCCTGGTCTTCTCCTGGACAGGGCGCAAAGTCAACTTGACTGTGAAGATTTGCTTATGTATAGAGCAAGAAGAGTAGGCAAAAAAAAGCTTTTTTTTTTATTAGAATTTCCATCATGGACAGGCATTTCCTAATGGGAATGGCTTCTTTCAGCGGGTTATTGCACCCTATACCTCTGCAGTAATTATTCTGGAATAGTTTAAGAAACATAAATTAAAGTTGATGGTGTTGACTTGGCCTCGAAGTCCCCACTTCTCATTTCTAAGGACCATCTATTTAGAGTATTCAGGTTAGGCAATGAAATTGCCAAAGGCGGCTGCCAACTTGTGAGGCACAGAATTCATTAGTGTTGTGCTACTTCGGTGCCTTGCGCCAGCCGCCATCCTCTGCTTCCTGCCACACTGCATATGTCACCCCTGTGCCAAGTGAATTCATCAAATCTTTGCAGAGTTTTAACACTCACCTTGACATTTTGCTGAAGCAGCACAGATGGAGAAAATACAGTCAGTTGTATTAGCTCATTCGTGAAAGCATTCCCACGTTTCTGCTTACACAGCAGTGTGGGTGTGGGTGTGTGTGAGTGTGCGTATGCACTTCATCCCCCTGTGGAAGGAAGAAAGGTCCATTTTAGAGGTTGGATCGAAATTATATTTTGTTGCAGAGTTGCCCAAGTGCAGGATTTTATAGAATGTATGTGAGCTGGTGTGTTTCTGAAATTCATTGCGATTGTTGAGGTGTGACTGTTGAGATAAAAAGGAACTTCAACGTGCTCGTAAAGATTTTCAATGACCCAATAGGCTTAAGTATGATATTTCCATTCACATTTATTTCATGCAATGTTTGTGGCTTCAAGTTGCTGTTTCTTCATATGAAGCAACATTTAAAGCCACTTAACTGGGAGAGATAATTTTGAATTAGGTGTCCTGGGGTGCTTGTGGTCTGACAGAAGCTTGAGAATAAGCAGCTGAGACTGCCTTAATGAGCTCTGCAGGCTTCCCATCAATATATCTTGCAATTCTACATCAATTTCATCAAGAATGTTCTATTTTTTATTGTTGTTAAATTGACTCTCTTAAAGTTGTCTTTGTAATTTGTCTTTCTATTTTCCTCCACATGCAGTCAGCTTTTTTTCCTCAGACAGATACATTTCACATAAGTTGTACAGATGTTTGCCCTCTGTCCCTTTTCACATGCTCCATTACCATCTGTTCCACTCTAACAGGTTAGTTGCAGTAATGGCAGCCACAGTTTCCTAACTACATGCTTACATGAAAGATCTCTTCCTCTGAATAAAATGTTGTTTACAGCTGACGATGAACTCGTGCGGCTCTGCAAGAGGCTTCTTGATCGTGTTTTTAATGGAATTTTGCAATCTGATGAAGGATGCTGGCTGTCTCCTGTGAGATAAAGAGGGAAATGGGGGTTGTGATTTCATATAGTCTGAGGTCATATTGCAGTATATGTAACTGTGTTTCATCTGCTGGGAGCTTTTTTCTTTTTCTTTTATTTATTCATTCATTCATTCTTTTCCTTGTAGATGCATTAACAGACATCCAGGCTGCACAGTGGCAAATTTATGTGAGATAATGTTCACTAATGTAATTATGCAGCTTAGGTTTAGATTACAGTGTGATTGTACTGATGTTGCAGAAGAACAGAATGTGCCAACACCTGTTTGCTGGTAACAAGATGTGAGGCTTGGAGACACAGAGAGGAAATGTGTTGTTTCTAGCTAAAACCATGAATATTATTCTAAAGCGTGTATTGGCTTCTGCAATGGTTTTCATTCCAAGTACAGAGTGTATTTGTGTTGACCACAAATAAATGTATTTATTGGCTTTGGGTTTGCACATGATATATCATGCATCACGGGGATCACATGACTCAGCCTCCCTGGGAAAGTTTACTCCAGGGTGTTGGAGAGGAGGCTCCGACTGATTGTTGACTGATTGAAGACTGATAAACATGTGTTTTGTTGACTTGGAAAAGGCTTATGACTGAGGGATTCTGTAGGGGGTGCTGAGAGAATTTGGGGTGCCGGAATTGCTTTTGCGAGCTATTCGGTCCCTGTATAACCAAAGCAAGATCTGCGTATACATTCTTGGCATTAGGTCGAACTCATTTACAGGGTGTGTTGGACTCTGCCAGGGCTGCCTCTGGTCCCTGATCCTGTTTGTGATTTTCATGGACAGGATCTTGAGGCGTAGACGTGGAGAGGGGGGCATCTGATTTGGGAACCTCAGGGTTGCATCTCTGCTTTTTGCGGATAATGTGGTTCTGTTGGCGTCTTTAAAGAAAGACCTTCACTGGCAGCTGAGTGTGAAGCGACTGGGATGAGAGTCAGCTCCTTCAAATCTGAGGCCATGGTTCTCAACCAGAAAAAAGGGGGAATGCTCTCTCTGAGTCGGGGATGAGTGCCTGGCTCAGGCAGAGGAGTTTAAGTAGCTGCGTGATGGCAGGTTGGAGCAAGAGATGCAGTTCATGTATAATTATTACATGACGATTGCTTCTTGAACAATATGAAATTGTATTAATTCAGCATGTAAGTACCATATGGATCAAGAAAGATCTATCTACTTGGGCAAGACAAAAGCACAGAGACTAAGATGGGCATCAAGCACAGAAATTATATATCTCAACAGGAGAACAGTAATTTATCCCAGGATACTGAGCATCCAGAGTAGTAATTACTGTCTGTGCTTGAGTTTTAATTACATCCTAGCATTGTGCCCAGTATTGTCTCATGTTTGTAACTCTGTGTGTATGTTCTCTGTGAGGATTCTTATCTTACACTCACAGTAACACCCTCCTTGGCAGGAGCACAATCACCACAGTTTCCCACCGCCTGCTGTTGTGTTAAAACAGAGAGCCAGAAAAGCAGACACACAGAATTTGATCACAGCATCGGCTTAATGCTTTCATCTTTAAAAGGTACTTTACATTGCACATTTGAATGTTCAGCCCTCATAATCAGGTTGCATGAATGATTGTTAATCTCATTGTGGTGGCTTTTTTTTTACATTGATTGTCCAAAAGAAAAGAATAATTAGAGAAGGGGATTATAAGATAATTAGATTAATGATTAGTTCATTCAAAGCAAAGATGTGACATTTTGGACATCTGCTTATTCCTCCTACACGGGCAAAAATGAGTATTTATGTCACTCGTGTTAGTGTAATTTTGACAGTTAACTCACAATCTGGGTAATTTATCAACGATTTAATCTTTTGGCTATGATGCAGATGTTGTTTTGAGTGCAGCAGATAGGGCTTTAGAGATTAAACCTGTTACTGTCCTGTGATAAATTGGATGAGTGTGCATCAGTGAGTAATGGTATTCTGTTTAACCTTAGACATGGTCATGCACCCCACTGATTATTTACACTTTTGAGCCCTGCACATTCTCATCGTCCTTGTTCATTGAATTCTTGTCTTCAACCAGCCAACAAAAGACAAGTAGAAACTTTGTGTCCAAAGATGCTAAAAGTTGCCTTCCAGCATCTCTAAAGCTAAGCAATTGCAATTGCAAAACAGTGTGGAACACAATGGAATAATTAATCAGTATAATTCACAAAATGTCAAACCAATGCTTTATATTTCCTTGTTTTTACTTAAACATTTTTCTCCTTCTCCTCTTACCTCTCTGACAGCTTTTAAAGTTACAAATGCTGCTGCTAAATACAGCAGAATTGCCATTGCCAGAACTGAAACTGCTTCGTTTAATTTCCATGCCCTGTCCTCACTGGTGTCATGTGACACTTTGTGTTTTTCAGCCACTGAGACTCTCATTACCCAAGGTTGAAATCCTCACACCACTTTATTTCTGGCCTGGTGCCACTAGTTATATAGATACTGTGATGGGATATATGAAAGAGTTTTCCACATTCTTTGGCATGTTTGACTTCCTGTCAGACTCTTCTTCTCTTTGCAGCCCAACGTTGTTTCCACTGAGACCAGGGTCATCTGGAAGGCTATTAAGAAATGAGGCAAACGCATTCAGTGGGACCAATCGTGGCATAACCTGATAGGCTGTTTTAGCAACATAGTGTGTTGCTTTTAGCGCAGAAGACAGTGGCTCCAGGGGAAAGGGAAAATTTATGATAAAGGTAGCTTTTTTTATTTTCTTGGGACAGTTCATCCTCTCAGTCTTGCTCTTCTATTGGCTGACAGACTTCTGTTTCTGAATCTAAAAGCAGCTCCATTTGGAATAACATGATACTCAAGTTATCAAACACAGTAAAGCTGAAGGTGACTGACCTGCTATTACACATAAAACATAATGAGCTAGAGTGAAGTTTGGAGGTGAGTGAAAGGAGCTAAGAAGGTTGGAACTTTGTGCAGATAAAAACAAAAACAACAGAAGGGAACTGAGAAAAAACAAGGCAGATAAATCCAGTGATTGTTGGAAGTGTAGAAAAGCAATTACACCCGAGCATAGGAGACAGCATATTTTTTTCTACTCGTCAGTCCTTGATCCTACTCTGTGGCTCAACTGTGTTTAGAGGGAGAGAAACAGAAATAATAAGCAATTATTCATGGCCACTCGAACCACAGCAAGGGCCACTTCTTCCATGTGGTCATTAGAGTGGGATTGCCAAAGACAACAATGAAAGCAGCCTCTCCCTCCTCAGCTGCAACTTTCACATAGACAACAACCAGGAGCTTGATACAAAGGCAGGTAGGAAGAATGGCACAATGGCTGTCTGGTTTACACAAAATGTCTCAGCCTTGATTTAGCGCAGAGGGACAGCAAAAAGATGGAGCTCTAAGTTAATTCACTACTGCTCGCCATCAGTGTGATCAGCGGTGCCGAGAGGTCCTCCCGAGTGAACACTCTGACTATGATTAACATCCAGCAGGTGCTGTTTAAGTATCTTTCATACTTCCTCTGCTATCTCTTTAGTAACACAGTTTTTGCTTCTTTAAAATTCATAAGTGTAAGTGTTGCAGTGCTGTAGTTGATGGCAGAGAAATTCCATGCCGTGACCCAATAAATGTTCAGTTCACATGTACCCAAACTGAATTATTTTCTGTTCATAGTTCACCATTTGAAATTCTGAACTAAGTTTACCATCCTGAAATGAACTAGTTCACATCAATGTCTCACTGTTTGTATGCTATAAAGTCCTGCATCATGGTCACCACAGCCATCTGAGCAGATTTATGCATATCTGCATTTATCTGTTATGTTACTAACAATCAAGAAACATAAAATAAAACTCAAATTTTTAAAAAGGTGCTTTTATTTTTTTTGGTCAGTTTTATTTGATTTGATCATTTCTGCGCACCAGTGAAAACATATTAGCCAACAGAGACCCAGAGACAAATGCAATTTGGAATACAGCAAAAGCAACAACAACACAATTTCCTCGTAAATGCAACCAAGAAAACAGAGCGGCTGTTGTGTGACAAAATCTGGTGAGTGAGCACGACAGCAGATAAAACCATACCCAGTGGCAGTGCATGGCTCAGATTAAGACAGCATGCAGTGACTCCTACAGTTTCATGTGCCAAGGTCAAAACAGAACTTCACATTACATTACAGGTGTTCCCCTTTGACAATCTTCCATTCAAAGTCATCTATTAAATCCTTCAGATTCAGCTGGTTGACTGCTCTGTTTTTTCACTTCTTTACCCTTTTTGTCAGTTTCTGTCTTGCTGCTGGCTTTGTGAGTATTGCAGCTTAGTTCTTCACATGCCTCTAACTGTCCATTTGAGTCTACTTGAGTGGATACATGCAAGAGTATACTCAACCACATTATTTACGTGTGTTAGTCTGATTTAGAAAAGGTCGATTTGATATAATATTGGTTGGATTAACACAATCGGGAATTTTTTTCATGTATCATTTAAATGTGCTTTCTGTCATTAAAACCAGCATGATTCACTTATGTTTATTTATGTAAATAAAGTTTTTACTCAGCTTTTAGCTGATTTATTGGTCTCCACCAACTCCTTGGAAAACCAGAAGGGCAATTGATCTGCACAAAATATTGAAGCGTTCTTCTTCAATGAAAGCCATTGATCTGCCGGTTATTTTGTTGTTGACTGGTTTCAAGCATAAGATGATGTCATTAAAGTCTTTTTTTATTGGACCAACTGTCTTTAACCTTCAATAAGCTTCACTGTAAGGCAAAGATAAATAGTAAATGTTCATATTTGAATGACCAGTGAATGTTCGGGATTTCAATATATTGAATGATTGATAAATCAGTCCACATGAAGCTGGGGATCTGTGCAGACATTTCTGTATGTGCATCTAAACACAGCTTCTGCCTGGCTTGTGACTGTGTTATTGTGACAGAAAAATTCTGCCAGACTCCAGCAGCTGTGCAGTCAGAAACACACCATCGTCAACATTCCAACTGGGAATTCTCTGTCACAGCTCATTGCTTTCCTCTCGTGGTTGGCAGATGGAAAAATTGGCCACTGTGATATAACGAGTTACACTGTTCCTGTTGCCCTGTATAAACTAGCTCCACTTTTTTCCACTACACTATCACATTTCTCTTCACTCCATTCCTGGCTTCTTGTGGCTGGATGTTGAGTCACAAGTCAACATCCCAGGCGGTCCCTGTCCTTTTTTCCAGTAGATTATCACAGCTATCCTTGGTTGCAGTACACTGTGTGTATGTCGGTTGAGCCCTTCATGACCCCTCAGCGTTCCAGCAGAAGCAGCATACGTCACCATCAGGGCTGTATTGGTTTTCCCAGCCCAGAAATAGGTCCGCAGGCAGTTGTAAATCTCTGTCAAGGAGCATCCTAATCGTTTTGTGAATGTATGGAAAATAGTTGACATGTGACACCCAGGTCCTGCCTGTCCATGCGGCTCAAAGTCAAATTGCGACTGGGCCAAGTGGGTCACAAGTGATGAGTGAAAGATTGCGGGTGTTGACTGATATGTCACATGGGATCGTGGTATAGGGTCACCTAACTGGCTGTTGCTTCTGTTTTTGTTGTTGTGCTGTTTGGGCATGATTTGATATGAGGTCTTTGTCACTATTCAGGCCCTAATCCTCCAGCTTTTTTTCACTATGGCAAATGCACCCATGTGTCAGGAATGTGAGCAGTAATCCTGGTATTTTCCCTTCTGCATTCATTTTCATGGTTGCTGTAAAATTATACGGCTGAGTCAGTCGCTAGACTTCTACTAAGAGGATTTTGTTTCCATTCACCGTTCACTCTCAGTGCACCATTTGCATATGTTTGCCACTGTAACAGTAACAATATCACAGGTTGAAGTGTCTCGTTAGTTTGAACAAAGTTTCTCTGTGTTTTTCTCCCCTGTGTTTCAGTACCGGATTGGCCAACTGTACATGATCAGTAAACACAGTCATGAACAGAGTGAACGTGGGGAAGGTGTGGAGGTGGTGCAGAACGAGCCATATGAGGATCCAGAGCACGGGTCAGGCCAGTTCACTGAGAAACGAATCTACCTCAACAAGTGAGTGTCTCACATTTAAATGCTTACTTTCCTTTTTGCGTGACTGTACTTCCTACCAAGATTGATGTATCACGTTGGTGGTAGAGAAAGAATGACAACACCCCCGCTAAAAAGCAACGGAAAAGGTTTTTGACAAAAGTCAAAAATCTTTTGGGGTGTGGTTACATCAACATGGCAGGACAGGAATTTACTGGCTTTTGCACTCACAGCTGCAGGTCACCTTTGAACTGTCACACTGACATCTGTCCCACTACAAACAAGGGCAGGTAGGAACCAAAGTCATATTCAGACAAGCAGCTTAAATACTAACTGAAACATCCCACCATAAGGTCTCACAGTGAAGTGTTGCAACTGATAATCAAATAATTACTCAATAAACTAAATTCTCTAAGGTCCTGCAATGATATAGCACAACTTCATAATCATATTTCCAGCCACATGGAATAAAAATAAAAAGACAAAAATGCAATATACAAAATAACTAAGATTACATTAAACATCCCTCTGAGCAACATGCAGTGACTGCCACAGCAACATATAATCTAAGGCTCTATAGCAATAGGAGACATCGGTAATAAGGCACCAAACTATCAGCATTTACGTAATAAAGTCTACTGACATCTTAGCATCACTCAGCGGTAATCAGTGAATAAGGGGGGAAACAAGAACAAGCCGTAAAACAACACCCAACATAACTTCTATAAATGCACATCAACATTAGGAAAAACAGCAGAAAGTCTTTAAAGTTCTACTTTAACCTTCCTCTCAGCTTGATTTGATGAGCTCATCACTATGGTTTAAGATAGCTAAGCACTAAAGCCTGTGTCAGTTTATATTTTGACCATCAGCTCAAACTGTATATCATATTTATTCTTGCAAACCAGGCAAACTTAA
This sequence comes from Odontesthes bonariensis, assembly GCF_027942865.1. Taxonomy (NCBI): domain Eukaryota; kingdom Metazoa; phylum Chordata; class Actinopteri; order Atheriniformes; family Atherinopsidae; genus Odontesthes; species Odontesthes bonariensis. The sequence goes on from NC_134526.1 coordinate 17,540,741, forward strand.
TTTTGCAGAATTCCCTGCTTGATAATTGCTTGTTCTTGTAGTACTAATAGGATTTGTGTTGACACTTTCACCTAATGTTGAATTCTGACATTTGTAATCAGGGCGTGAATTTGGCCATTATCTCTTCAATTTATCAGCATAAATCACATTCAAAGTGTAATTATGATTTTACATAATACTCCCAAAGGAGAATTCCTTGCTCGTCCACAGAAATGTCAAAGCCCACACATCCAGCTGAAGACTTTTCATCGCTCTAATATTTCATCTCACACTAATAATCTTCAGCACTCAAGCACAAATCCCTGGTTATTAAGCAGCAGATGATGAAGCTGTCAGAGAGATGTGATTTCCTATCCCTTCAGAGCTGTCACTAACACACATCTTTAAGCAATTCTTGGTTCCAACCAACTTGGTTGCAAGCTACACTCATCATTACTGTCGTATTTTTTATTTAATTTTTATTTTGTTTTGTTTCCACAATTTAATAAAAATGATTAGGAATATCCGCTGAATATAACCATTTGCAGCTGAATGTCACCCACTGCAAAGGCTTCTTTTCAGTAAAACATCACAGCTGAAGAACGTGTGAATCTTTAGAAAAAAGTACTCTTGGACTCTTATCATGTAAGACGGAGAGAGAAATCTAGATGAAAGCAGACTCAGGCACCTCTCTGATGTCCTTCACTCGAGCTATAAAGGCTAAAATATTGACAAAACAGGCAATCAGATTATATTTTCACTTTTGAATAGAACAAGTGTGTATTTGCTTTTATACAAAATGAAAAACATACATTTAAGAGAAAAGTGCATGTTTCATGACTGACCCTGGAATCTTTTCAAACATTAGCACTTTGAGTGTTTTTCTCAAGACACAATCTTCTGCAGTATGGAGGGATTATGTTGCTCTAATGCACAGAGAAGGTGTTCAATTGGATTCAGCTGATGTATTTGGCCCCGTCATATTTTCTTCTCGTCACTTTTTCTATACTCTTGTATGATTTGGGGGTGTACTTTTTATTGCCATCAAGCTGGAATATTCCTGTCCTGCCAAGCCCCGGAAGACTGGAAGTCCTCTCATCATCCGGTATTAAAATATATCCACAGGTATTTATGGTTACAACACTTAATATCATCTCATCAACACATTTTTAACCCTCAAGTCGTCACACTCTGACCTCTGTGCCCCACTGGACCTGGACAATGCATCCACTGCATCAGTCTTTCACAGCAAACATGTTAGAGCCCATCTGAGTTTAATGAGTTTATCTTGGTCTCATGTTTTCGTTTCATTTTGCAGTTTTGTATCGAAGGCCAAGCAAAGCTTTCCTTTTTTTCCCTCTTGTAGAGAAGAATAAAATGGAGGCTGATGTTATACAATGTCCTTTACACTATCTGAGCTGTCACATATAAGCTGATTTCTACTGATAAACCCTGGGACTAGACTGACAGATTTACTCATCCGGTTTCTGAGCTAGATTGTAATATTGTATTAATATTTGACAACCACTGCAGCTCTTACTAGTGATGTTTTTACTCATTCTATGCATCTGGATTTCTCCTGCAGCTGTGACATTCATGTGTTATGATAAAAATAAATCAGTTTCAGTGTTTATTATTATTATCATTAGTAGTAGTAGTAGTAAAAAAAGTAGAAGTAAGTAGTAGATTTTATTTTTATTTTTTAAACTTATATAGCGCCTCTCATAGCACCCAAGGATGCTAAACCACAAACAATTAAATGGAATCTATAGAAGCAGAGCTAAGTTAAAGTGTAAATTTTGGGGAATTGATGCTGTTTGAGGTATTTTCTTAAAGGTATCCAGGGATAAAGTGCTCTGAATCTTAGCACAAAGAGTATTCTAGAGTCTGGGCTGTAACACTGTAGGTATCCTCATGTAGGCTAATTGGAAATCACTACATTCTATACTTTGGGCGCTATATTTGATTGTATTTTGATTGTTCACAAGATCAAAGTCACTACTTGGTAACTTCAAATGTATGCAGTTATTGAGAGGAGATGTGATATGACTTGAGTCACAACAAAGTAATGTTTTCTGTGTTATTATTGCAACCTTTTTGTGTGGAGCATGAAAGAAGCGTCTGTGAAAATATTCCAAGCAAGGGTTGGATTTGGGAAGCAAAATAGTTCAAAAGTCTGCAGCCTACTCTCACTCCATAATGTGTTATATGTGCTCAAGAACTGTGCTCAATTTACAGTCTTTGAGCCTTCTTTGTGAAACTGCTACAATTTGTGCTGTGGACCAAAGTAGCTTTTACACTTTCTGGGGTTGAAATTGAATTACTATAAGACACCGTTGCTCATGGTAATTCCTAAAGAGTGATGGTAAAACCTACACTTTGATAACTCTTACATTTCTTATTGTTTAAAATGAAGAAGAGCATTTCATAATCATACATTTTTCTTCATGACAGTGGTTTCACAGTATTCGTATTGAATTTCAAATCTTGAATGATACTTTATAAATCCCAAAGAGGAAAACTGTCTTGCTCAAAAATGATCAGTAACAGGTAATAGTCATTAGTCAGTGTAAAAAAATAAAGTCATCGTGTTGAGTTGTTGCTGTGGGTAGAAAAGATATCCTCTTACCGTCTTTGTTGCAGCGGAGTTGAAGAAACCTCTGACTGAACATACTTTGTTATTTGATTACTATGTTATGTAGAGGGTGCGCAGTGTTGTCAATAATGTTTAGTAATGTGGAGTATTCTTCTTTGTATAATCAGTCTTTTATAGGGAACTGAAATCCCAGTCCACAGTAAGTACTATTAAGTTCTGTACCATACAGGTCTGTTCCTCTTATTCCCAAAAGACCAAAAAGAGAGATGCAATTCCAAGAGACAGATAAGGTGAAGTTTTATGGTCAGAAGTGAGAAATGAGTGGGCCTTTGGGAAATGAAGTGCTGCTTGCAAACTCAGAGAAGAAAAAGACACAGTGCTATGTGTGTGTGTGTGTGAGTGTGTGTGGTGTGTGCTCAGTTGTGTTTGTCACTGTGTGTGTGGGCACAGTGAGAGGAGGTCACTGTAAGTGATGGATAATTTGAGCAGTCGCAGTCGGACACCAAGCTTGCCTCTCTCCACCCACAAACCACCTGTTACAGTGTTATAGCTGCAACCTGTGCATGTGTGTGTATGTGTATGTGGCTGGTAAATAAAGCATTGTGAGGACATGTGGCCAGTCTGCTGTGTTTGGATACTTCCTTGGCTGTTTGACAGGCCGTTGGAGAGCTGCAGAGAACCGTCTGTCTCATGTCCCTGTAGTCTATAAAGTCTCAGACAGCCCTTTATGATATCTCGACACAGAATAACAAAAAGAAGGTAATATTGTAGGTGCTAAAATAATCAGTGGCTGCCTAAAGAGATTTATCCTGAAAGTGAAGCCTAGCACAACTTAAATTATGCATATATCAATTTCTTGTACGGTACTATATGCTGTACCAGACAGGCTAATATTCAGACAATAGAAACTGCAAATGTGATTTAGACTAAACTGCTTCAGATGGGACTCAGTAATGACTGTCTGCACCCCCTATCCCCTTGATATATGTTGCCAATCAGGAGGTTTGCACAGTTTTAAAAGCCAGCCGGCTCTATTCAACCGTGAATTTCTCAAATCTTTGACCAGGTAATTTTACTCCAGCTCGCCGTTTGGAATCCAATTGTGCTGAGAAACAGCTTTTCCTCTAAATTTTCCTTTTTATTTGCCCACCATGTCCCCCCTTATATCTATCACAGTGCAAGCTCTGGTGAAACTCCCCTGCGGGGTGCAGGCCATAATCAGCATATTCAACTTCCCCAGGGGTCCATCATGGCTGCATTGTCGAGCCTCCATTATGGTTCCACACAGCTGGATGTTTCTCAATGACTGTTCTGGTCGACAGGACAAAAGAAACTTCCAAAGAAAATTGTACTGACTCTGTAGAACACAAATGATTTGTCTCATCAGTTCTTTTGTCTTATTTCTTCTTCCTCTTACGTTTTACTAACCCATCTACTGCTATCTCTGTGTTTCAGCAAGCTCCCCAGTTGGGCCAGAGCAGTGGTCCCGAAAATTTTCTATGTCACTGAGAAGGCTTGGAACTATTACCCATACACTATCACAGGTAACGCTTTCAGTTTGTCCCTTGTCTCTATAAGTGTGCACAGTCATGCACGTGTGTTTACTCAATCATTTTCTCAACTTTAGAGTGCAGCTTTAGATATTGTAGCAAAAAAAATGACTGCTTCAAAATTATTTTCAAAAGGTGTTTTCTTGTGACACCAGTAACTTCAATTTTCGGCAGCCCTTAAACATGATCTTTTTCACCCGCTGGCAGCTGGTATATTGGATCAGCAGGAGGGCAAGAAGAAAAGAAAGCAATTGTCTGTGCAACTCTAAAAAAAAATGGGATAAAGAGTAAGGTTTTAAACGTTTTAGGTTTTTGCTTTTTGATTACATTTTGTGATGGGAACGATTCAAAATGAACATAAAGACCATCCCAAAATGGGCTTGACATCAACCCATCTATCCGTCACCCTGAATGGGTCGCCAGTCCATCACAGGGCCACAAAGAGACAAACGAGACTCAAAACAGAAATGCACACTCACACCTAGGGTCACCAATTAATCTGAAATGCAATTCTTTTGGATGGTGGGAGAAAGCCGGAGTACCCGGAGAGAACCCACACATGCACAGGGAAAACATGCAAACTCCTCAGGATTTTAAATTTAACCAGGATCCCACATGCTGAGAGGTGATGGTGCTAACCACCACACCATAATACAGCCCTATGTGGTGAACCCTACACATAGAAATACAAAAACAATGTAACATTTCTGTTTTTGTTTATTTGCAACATATCTCAGCAAGAGATGTTTGCGTGACATCTTATATAAAATATGACGGCACCAGTTCAGCAGCATTCAAAGGAATAATATATGTATATCATACTTGACGCTTTAAGTTGTGTTTTTCATCATGTAGTGAGCAACGTCCCTCAGTTTTTGAAATTGCAAAACAAACAACACACAAAGATTGCATCAGTCTTTGTAAATGTGTCAAGCAATTTGTTCTTTACTTTGTTGGGGAGTGTATGATTTGGTAATCTTCCTTGATAAACAGTCCTCTTTCAGAAGAGGTAAAGTAGTTTGAAATGTCAGAGAAATACAGCAGCCTATAAACATCACATCACCTAATGGTTACATTTAACTTGAATAACTCTGAACAACATGAAATTTGCCGTGCAGGGACAAGCAGCTGTTCTGACGCACGCCCAAATCAATCAACACGTGCACATTAAAGTATCAGTGTTTTTAAATTGAACTGTAACAGCAAAATGAGCTCTCTTCGTGCACTTTTGCAGACTTAATGGTCTTTTTTCCTATTTTTCTTTATTCTCTTTTCAAACTGTTTTTTTCTTTGCTCTCTTCTACCTGTCTCCTCCCTCGCCACTCACAACCCCCCTCCCTGTCCATTATACTGATGGTCTTTGCTGACAATATCATCAGAGTACACGGTGAGTAGTGTCTGCACCCATGCATGCACACACATACAATATGTATATTGTTTTGTTAGTCTTCATAATGTTTTCCTGCTGTACATTACTGTACAGAGTATTACAGTATTACAAGAATTTTGTGGCATAACAATTCAAACATAATTTACATACTGGAAATTCTCAGATCAAGAAGATCATCAATATCACCTCAGCTGTCGTCTTTTAAGAGCACCTAAGACACTGAGACACTGCTCTGAGTCATGTGGTCAGTGGTAACTCCTACCAGGCTCCTTCACCCTGTTAGTTCTGATTGATGATGCTTGATGCTTCCTCGGGGTAGGGTGGATCTCTCAATGAGCTGTAAGCCTGTCAGCTAGGCCTCTGCAGGGAGGCTTTCAGGATATCCGAACTCCTCCCCCTGTCCATTCAGGATAAGACCCACACCCCCTGTAAAGGTAGCTCGCTTTGCGTGCTTACGTCTTAAATCAGATCACTTCATTTACTACCCCAGCACACATAATCACAGATCCAAGTAGGGATGTGAATGGTCTCAGAGCTTCACCTGTGGGCCCAGAGGAGCCGTGACACCTGCCTCAGCATGGCATGTATCCCTGCTGCATTGGTCTGCTTGTCAATATCAACTAATCACGGAAGTTTTCTCATCAAAGACATTAACGAACCTCACAGCTCTCGGCTGCAAGACAGGTTCATTGACCGTGGCCAAAAAAAAGCATTAATGATTTGCTCTGGGAGACATGCCCCGTGAGTTGCCAACACCAATATACACACACACACGCGCACACACACACACATACACACATACACACATACAGCAGCAGCACAGAAACATCAATGTTTCAAACATCAACTAATGCAGCAGCAGGTTATCCCTGTGAAACTGCTACTTTTTTCATACATTTTTTGTCAAAGCAGTTTACAAGTTTCTCAATTTAGCAACCATCATGATTTTATTCAACAGGTGCCCCCTCACAGTCCGAAGTATTTGTAGAGTGTATTGTTGGTGCTTGTGTAGTCAAGCTGCCTCCAGGGAGTGATTCAGCTTGGGAATGTGCTGTCACACTTAGCCTGAGGTGGCCGATGATGATGCATAAGATGAAGATAATGATTGTTTGTGGCAATGACAGTAATTCTGCTCTTGAAAGTAGGTTGCCATGTTATAATGTTTTAGTCTGGTGTGGGGTTTCATAATAAGTTGTCAGGGGAGGAGAGTTCAATTCATTTGGACTAAAACATCCCAAAACCTACTGAATGGATTGTGTGCAAGACTTTTTCCACACACACTCGCATTTACTGAGTATCATGACCAACACTTCAGCTTTCAACATGACCTTAAGCAATAAATTGTGTGCCATGTGTGATCATGTAAATCTAGAAAGTAAGAGACTGTTCTTACTGCTCATTTGTTTTACATGATAAAACTTAGAAACAGTCTCGTCCTTCTTCATGTTATCTGGCCCAAACACCCTTAAACAGTGCAGTTATCATTTGACCAAACCATCGTGGTGCATAATTATTTCTCACTGTTTGGCCCTTTTCTCTCCCCTCCAGTGCTCCTTCCTGCCCAAGTTTTCAATCCACATAGAGTCCAAATATGAGGACAACAAAGGGAGCAATGATAATGTGAGTATTTCTCAAAGTGCATTGTTGCTGGTAAAGAATTGTGTGGGTAGAACCGAGGAAAAATAAATAAAGAGTTTATGTTCAGTTGTTTGCTCCTTTCATGTTCATTTGCCATTCTTCTATGGTCTGGTTTATTGCTTCATTTTTTTTCTTCTCATATTTTCACCAAACGTCATGCTTCGGAGCCTCCGTCTCCAAGCTAATGAATTCTCTTTGTCAGAGGATTATTGCATCATGGTGACTGAAGGTTATAAAGAAGAACAAGTGCTCATTCAGCTATGTTCGCTCTCTTACAGATTGTTGAGTTTTTACTCTTAGCATAATTGAGTCTGTCAGTAAAATCGGGACATTTGTCCAAATGAATTTGACCTCAGTGGTATCTGACACAAACAACACAGTTGCGACCTTGCTAGAAAAATATATATTTTAATCACACAGAGTTTAAAGTGCTGCCTCAAACTTTGTGAACCGTTTCGAATGTGTCATTATTTCTGTATAAATGTGGCCTAAAAACAAGGGTTATTTATTTAGGGGTCTAGTATCAAATATCTGAGAGGAAAAATATGTGAATCTCCAGCGATAGAAGTTTATTTTAAGGTCAGTCAATGGGCTGAAGAACAGGGATCTACCTGTTCATGAAGGTGTATCTTGATGTGAACAAAGGTGATTTTTAATGTTCAACAGGCTGATGAAGAGTCCAAAACTCAACCATCAATGGTCAGACAGGCTGTGTACAAATAGAAGAAATCTAAGATTGTTTTTTCAAGGGTAAGATTTGCAATAGTCCTTGAAATCACACAGGAACCCAGGGTAATTTGTGAACAATTAATTGTTAATTAACTCATGAACATTAACATTGACTAATGTTCTGAGCAGAGCTAAAAAGAAAGAAGAAAAAGAAAAAAAAACATTGTTGCCCTTCTGTTGTTTGCTAAAGATAATGTGGACAAGCCAGGAAGATGTTGGAAAAATGTTCAGTGGATAGATGTGACCAAAATCTGAATAAGAAGAGTTTTATTTGGAGACAGCAAAGTCCTGCATTCCACCATAAGACCCCCATCCCATCTGTGAAACGTGGCGGTGGTAGTATTATGGCATGGGCGTACTTTACCTCATCTGGACCAGGGTGGTTTGCTATTGTGGATTAAGCAATGAATTCAGATTTAAACCACTAGATACAATAGAATAATACCTTGACATCTGTCTGTGGCTGGACTCAAGATAGAAAGTAAATCAAACGGTGACACAACAACCCTAAGATAATGTTTTGTCCAAAACTTAATCCGACAGCATTGTTGTGGAAGGGCCTGATCAAGCACTTCATGTGAGAAATCTGTCTTTCTAATCAACATGTCAGAATTAAAGCAGGTCTGTGCAGAGGATCAACCTAAGATTCCTCCAAACTCATGTATGGGACTCATCAGCCACTCTCTGAAACATTTTTTTTGTGTATCATATTTTTTCTTTTTTAACTACAGTGGAGGAAAATTTGAGTTATTTCCCAGAGCTCGGTCAGAACATGTTGTAACTACACAGTCAACAGCTAGACGTTGCTGACATTACAGCTGACTTTTTTTCCCTTTTAATTCAGTCAGCATTTTTGAACATTTTGAAATATTATAACCAAAGCATGTAGCTACCACAGAAAACTCACTGTGGTATATTAACAAGATCAAAATTAAACAAAGATTTGAAAGGAAAAACTGAGTGAGAGGTTGAAGGTTGAGTATCTTCTGCAGTGACATAAAAAGTTGTCCTTTGATTTATTGGATCTTTCCTCATAGTGAAAAGCACTTTGCTTGCGCTCCACCTCTCCTTCAGGGACTCTTAACAGTTTAACCGGCAGTCAGGGCAAGACTGTCAGTTATGCAATGTTGTCTTATGCATTCTTTATTTGAAAATAAAAGGCTGCAGCTCCACTCTGTGGTAGATCAAGGGAGCTGCACCCACACGGATGGTTCACAGATGGTTTTTACCTCACATTTTAAAGAGGTTGGAACTAATTGGGGTGAACACACACTGAATAGAAGGGGTTTCTCCTTGCACTCTCATGTTAACACCTCACCGCCCCCATCATTTGTCCAGTCTCCCTCTTCTCACCTTTCCATTCATCCACCTTCACATTCTACCTTCTGCAGCAGGTATATAAGGATATAAAGTGTTTAGGAAGTTTGATAAAGGCTCACTGACGCAGGAGCCGTGAAACTGTTCTGAAAGGAGCAGATAATTGTTCCTGTGTGAGTCACGCAACAGGACATCACTGAACACAAGGTGTAACTCGCAGTTTGTTTAGAGAACTGTCTGAAAGGGGACAGAAGGTGTTCTATACTAAATCTAACAGGCCATCATGTCTATCCTCTTTGAAGCCCTTGCTTTATTTTTTAGGTTTTTCATGATTATTTTTTCCCACCTTTCCAAATAAAACGGTTCTCATTTCCTGCATGCATTAAAGCGTCTCTCTACTCCCAGGCCAAAAGACATGAGACAATCAGGGCACGTCATCCCACACCATTTGTTTTCACCTAAAGTGCAGAAAGGATATAACTGTCCTCCCACACTTAATTGCTCCCTGTCCCTCAGATCTTTGGCAGCGAACCCAGAGAAGAGGAAACAGAGGTGTGTTTTGTGGACATTGCTTACGATGATATCCCCGAGCGCCACTACAAGCAGTCAGAGGTGAGGGAATCGAGGACAAAGTGGAGAGTTGACAAATATGAAACGAAGAAAAGGAATGGGATTTGAGCAGTTGTGTGTTATCCGTCATGTGCACTACCGGCTGGTCATCTGCCTCCCTTGAGTAATGGAAGGAAGAGAAATGCATGCGTATGTGCGGGGGATATGATGGGCATTAACTGAGGTGATTTGACATTTGTATGCGTGTGCGTTGGCCCATCTATCAGGGCATGATGGCCATAAGAAGCCAAGCTATTAATAATCAAGAGGAGTCATGACACCACTGCAGTGATGTTTTATTATCAACACCCTCACACACACACCTACCTCCCATTGGGCTTTATGGTCTTCTGCTTTTTTACACTTGAAGTTAAGAATAGCACAAAGATGATGTCCAGAGCTAAACATAGAAATCAGATGGCAAATGTAAATATCATTTGATTGAAGACCAGTTGACTATGAACAGGTTTTTTTAGTTTGTTTATTTTATTCATATATCTTATTTGAATTTTTTTGTAATATTTTTTAACATACCACAGATATTTCCTGGCTTAAATAAAGGGATTTCTAAAAAATCTTTAAAAACGAGGCCAAGGTGCATTTGGTTGTACAGCTGGATGAAAAAGAGCAGGAATTCACAGCCTCATCTGGCTCATTACACCCGTACCACATTCACACAACCATGTTTCCAGAAAAGTTGCTATACTGTGGACGTTGTGAACAAAAGCAAAATGAAGATATTTATGAATCATTTAACTTTTTTAAAAATTGCATCAATACAATAAATAAAATCAAATCAAATCAAATTTATTTATATAGCACATTTCATGTACAAACAGTTCAAAGTGCTTTACATAAAATAAAAGCATTGCAGCAGGGAGTGCAAGAAGCATTAAAAATACATAAAAGAATATAAAGAGAAACAAATAAAATCATTTAAATGAATTTAAAAACAGGCAACAGTCTAGATAAGTTAAAAGATATTTCATGCATAGACACATGAGAACAGAAATGTCTTTCACCTGGATTTAAAAATGTCTACATTTGGTGAAAGTTTAATCTCCACTGGCAGTTTGTTCCACTTGTTTGCAGCATAACAGCTAAATGCTGCTTCTCCATGTTTAGTCTGGACTCTGGACTGGACCAGCTGGCCTGAGTCCTTGGATCTAAGAGCTCTGCTGGGTTTATATTCTCTGAACATATCACAGATGTATTTTGGGCCTAAACCGTTCTGGGATTTGTAAACCATCAGCAGGCTTTTAAAATCTATTCTGTGACTGACTGGAAGCCAGTGTAAAGATTTTAAAACTGGTGTGATGTGTTCAGATCTCTTAGTCCGGGTTAAAACTCTAGCAGCAGCGTTCTGGATGAGCTGCAGATGTTTAATGCTCTTTTTGGGAAGTCCAGTTAAAAGAGCATTACAGTAATCGAGTCTACTGGAGATGAATGCATGGATGAGTTTCTCCTGGTCTTTTTGGGAGAGGAAACCACCATAACAATACACCATAGGTTCACCAGGTAATATTCTAAATATGCATAATCATTTTAATATGGTGCCAGTGACGCATAAAATAACAATTCGGAAAAAAATATCTATTTTTGCATCATCTTGTAGGCCATTTGTTCATATCATTAACCGAAATGTAATAATGTCAAGTAATCTCTGGGTAACATTTGGTCATTAACTCAACATAACTGTACTAAAACATTTTAGGCTTCCTGTCATTTGGATTTAGGTAACAATAATACCTGGTTAGGGTTAGGAAATGCTCTTTTAACAACGAGCTTGTCATTGTCATCAACACGATTTTTAAACCTCACATGCAGTTGCTCTCATAAACACTAGACATCACTTCAAACATAAGTATAGTTAGTTTTGCCATGCATGAGCCAACGGCCCATATGGATGTACTTGGGCAGAGGACAGAAGGTTGTTATAAAACATCTCTGTGAATGCTGATAGTTTCAGATATTATATTGGATGTTTTTGTGGATCTGAACTCATCATGGTTTAAGAGTTTTGAGTCATGTACAAGTACTTTTTTAAAGAAAAAAAATAACAATAGAAACCTTGGTGGAACATGTCATAACTAATAAGTTATCAGCAAAAGATGATTCAATTACGTATAATAAAGAGTATATCAAAGTATAAGAGAAAGGCAGGATCAAAGAACGCTGAGACATTTATGTAAGAGACAAGGCTGAAAAACAATAATGACCCTCAGCCCTTGAGCAGCACAGCATTAAAAACGGAGTCAGTTTTGCTTTGGAAATCGCTGCATGGACTCACAAGCTCTTCTGAAAATTACTGTAAGTGAGCACAGTTCACCCCTACATCCACAAATGCAATTTAAACCTGTACAATGCAAAGAGGAAAGTATTCAAATCAAGCTTCAAAGATGGGACGACCTTCATTAGCCTTACGCTCATTTAACCTGGATCATCTTAAATGAGCATCGCTGATGGTATGGGGGCACGTGACAGTGATAAATTCTGAACAATGTATACGTGTTTTGCTGCAACATATGCTTCAATAGAGATGCCTGGCTTATTTCAACAAGACAAGGCGAAACCACATTCTGAGCACACTCCATCCCACCTACATCTAAAAGTGTTGCTGGTAATCAAATTCAGAACTAGCATTGATTTTTCAAAAAACTATAAGGTCTGTCAATTCCAATATTTGATGCTGTCTTTGCAATATGTTCAGTCAAAAGTAAGATATTATAAAATTTTAAATCTTTGCATATTTTTCCACATCATACCTACTGGCAGAAACGGTCACACTGTTGTTTCCCTGCAGTGATTTAAAAAAATAAAAGTTGTCCCTATCACAGCAGGATATTGCTTAACCAACACCATATTTTTGGTGTTTACGGTGCTCATTACCATTTCACATCTTTGCCTCTTTCTCTTGCAGTAAATTTGATGGCACATTCTATGCACAAACAAATTAACAGGCCTCTTCCACCTCCACTGCGACTGCATTCCCTGCAGGGTTGAAGACTGTTGTATCACCCCCGCACACATTCTGTCACAGTCAGATACATGACCCTGAGACAAATGAGCACCACGGCATAATTAGTCTACAGGGAGCAGTGATTAATGTACATAAAGTTTGCCGTGTGTGCGGCTTGGCTGCACTCTGCTTGAATGTGGTGATGAATGCAGGTGTTCCTTTCCTGTGGGGAGGGATGGATAGATCAATGTGAGTGCGATGCTGGCTGCAAGTATGAGAAATAAGATTCTTCTCGTTAGGGTATGGGATTTTTCTGAACAGGGTGTCTCGTGGCTTTGCAGGATCTTCGGCATTTCAAGTCAAAGAAGACTAGCCGAGGGATTCTGCAGGAAGGATGGATCGACACCCAAGACCCCATCATGTGCTCGTACAAACTGGTCACAGTGAAGTTCGAAGTCTGGGGCCTGCAAACACGTGTGGAACAGTTTGTGCACAAGGTCAGAATATTTTTTATTTCTCTCCAACCGTGCCGAAATCGACCCTTTTCTTTGTCAACTTTTTTGACCCGTGTAGATTACTGTCAGCGCCCGAGGCGTCCAATTTTCTGCTGTGAAAACATGTGATCCAAAGCCATGAACCAAATCATATCTTCCGCTTTCACCCACTACAGTACCCGCCCTGGCTGCAGCATTTAAACTTCATATATCCTATTTCCCCTAACCCATTTCGCCTGGCTCTCTGCGGCGTCTGTCCCTAAGGTCAAACTGTCCCTGTCTCTTCCCTGCCTGAGGCTCACTGAGACACAAACACACACAAACACACATTAACACACAGTTAGGGCCGTTACTCACAAGGTGACACCAGGAGTAACTCATAATAGTGACATATTTCTCAGGGTAGCATAATAAGAACTTCAAAATGTTTTAAAATCTCTCTCGCCTTCGGGGCCAAGTTAGTATGATTCACATCTTCTCACCTTGAATTTCCTTCCCCGTACCTGTCCTCTTCTTCTGTGACTTTACCACTTTTGCTTCCTTTTCCTCTATTTTTTTCAAATATGGCTCAGGTGATTCGAGATGTCCTCCTGCTAGGACACAGGCAGGCCTTTGCCTGGGTGGATGAATGGATTGGTAAGTTTCTTACAGATGGCATAAACACGCGTCAAGAAATCGTGGGTTAAGTTTTTTAATGTTGGCACTGATAATGTCAGATAATGGAGATAATGACACAAAGGGCCATTTCTTTTGTCAATAGACACGGAGGACAAAGTGATGAATTGGCAGGGATTCACAACAAATTAAATTTGGTTAAAACAAAGATGGACAACATTTCATTTTTCTGCTCATCTCATTATTCTACATAACAATAAATGCCTGTCAAGGTCTGTTTACTTTCCTGAGTAATTACTGTGTTATCATATGTGTATATCATATTATCATAAGTTATTGGTACAGAGGGTCCCTGTTATATTACAAAAAAAGCATGTTTGAGCACCCTATGATACTGACACTCCCTTTTAAAATTCAGAAGCTTTTTTCAAAGAGTCCATGGTACTTTAATTATTATTTGGGAAATTTCCATCAATTCTTCTTGCAAAAAGCATCTACTGTGAGATCTTGGCTTTCAGTATCCCATAATAAGGCGCAGTTCAGTAGGCGTAATCCTATGAGCAGTGCTCAGGTTTTCTTCATCTTCCTTAACTTTACCACCACTGTTGCTGTATAGGACAATACGAAATTATTAAGATTTCCTGAATGCCATGCGGCAGCGTGAATG